>NC_057799.1:227624876-227634336 GCF_018294505.1 Triticum aestivum
GGCGCCGCCGGCGCCCGCACTCGAGCCGGCGAGCTCCCCTGCTCCGCCGCCCGTGGACGCCGGCGCCTCCGGCCGCTCCTCCCGCGCCTCACCAACCTCCCCCGAGTTCCGGCCTCCTCCACTCCGAACTCCGGTGAGATCACTCCGGCGATCCTCGAAGGCAGCACCCGATCTGGATCTGAAACCGCGCGGTTGACTTTCCCTTTCCCTCTAATTTCTCCAAGTTCCAGAGATTTGATATTATATGCTCCTGTTCATTGCATCATAACATTCTGCATATGGCTCCGTTTTGTGAGTGTAATGTATCGAAATGTTCGTCTCTAGATGCTCTTCATTTTGTTCCATTTTGCCATGTTCATTTGAGTCCATCTTGATGCCCAAATCTCTGGTGCAAGAGTGCTATATGCTGTTACCTGCTATTACTTATCAGAACTTGGAGTTTTGTTATTTTTGTTGCATTTGATGTGTGCATCTTATGAGTATGAGCTCTACATGTGTTTTGATGTATGCCATGCCATCTTTACAGAGGTGTATGCCATGTATTTTTGTGATCTCTGGGGTGACTAGCACAAGCATGCAAACTAAGCTTCGTGATGTTTCTGTTTTCAGAGACTTGGTAACTTTACTAAGTCTGTGACTGCTGTTATTTTGTTGCCATGTATCCATGTGTCTACAGAGAGATCCATGCTTATTTTTAGTATGTTCATTAAGGATGTTTTGTAGATATAGTTGTGCTCTATCCATAAATGCCCCTGTTTGCAATTATGGAGATCCATAGCATCCCTTAATCTTGCTCTACTTTTGCTATAAAATATTTCTGGCAGATTGTTAACATGATATTCAATTTTGCCAAGGTTGTTGTAGTTGTTTCATACATGATATGAACTTTCTCTTGCCATGGATTGCTTCATATACATTCCATATTGCTGTAGGTATGCTTGTTTTGTCATGCATTGTTTTGTGGTGAGTGATTAAAGCTCACCAAGATGCCTTCATAATACTGTTTCTGCAAAGTCTGAAACTTGTTAACGAAACTTGCTATGTTTACATGGTTGCCATCATATCTTCTTTTCCTTTTTGGCTTGTGGTCAGTAAGGGACTTTTGTTCTATGCATTTAGTGGATTCATTCCGTTCCTTGTTTTGCTATGTTAATTTCCTGTAGCATGTTGATTGCTTGCTCTGAACATTGCTACCTGATGCTGTTTCAGACATGTCCAGTAATTTCACCAAGTCTATGAACCTGATATGTTTTGCACTTTTGCCATGCTTGTTTGAGCCTGTTATGTTGTGATCTAGCATAGCTCAGTGCTCATATTTTGTCAAGCATCTCCTGTCGATTACTGCCATATGCTTTGTGGCTATGTTGGGTTGCTGTAGCATAGTTACTTGATGCATTTTAAGTGCTATCATGCTGTTAATCGCAGAATCGTGTCATTCTTATTTTGCTTGCCATTTGCAAAACCGTGCATCCGTTTCCGGTGATCTTTATATCGATTTCGACCGAAATCTTCTCATATTTCCAGTGGCATACTTGGTTTGCCAAGTTACTTCCTTGTTCATCCTTTTTCTTTCGGAGCGCGCATACGCATCGCATATCATATCCCGCATATCATGCATGTTTTGCATCATGTTGCTTGTGCTTTTCCCGTGATTGACTGTGGTTCCTTTGCTTGTGTTCTTGCTGTGGGTAGAGCCGGGAGACGAGTTCGTGAATGAGGAACCTGTTGAGTACGCTTACGAGGATCAAGCTTTCGACAACTCCAAGAACCTGGCAGGCAAGATGACCCTACCCTCGAAATCACTTCTATCTTTGCTTTGCTAGTTGTTCGTTCTATTGGCATGCTGCGCTACCTACCAATTGCCAAGTCAAGCCTCGAACCATCCTTTCCTAGCAAACCGTTCTTTGGCTAAGTTATCGCTTTTGCTCAGCCTTCTTATAGCGTTGCTAGTTGCAGGTGAAGTTGAAGTTGGTTCCTTGTTGGAACATGGTTTTTTGGAATATCACAATATCTCTTATTTAATTAATGCATCTATATATTTTGGTAAAGGGTGGAAGGCTCGGCCTTATGCCTGGTGTTTTGTTCCACTCTTGCCGCCTTAGTTTCCGTCATACCGGTATTATGTTCCTTGAGTTTGCATTCCTTACGCAGTTGGGTGATTTATGGGACCCCCTTGATAGTTCGCCTTGAATAAAACTCCTGCAGCAAGGCCCAACCTTTTTTTTACCAGTTGCCACCTAAGCCTTTTCCCTCGGGTTTTCGCGAGCCCGAGGGTCATCTATTTTTAAACCCCCGGACCAGTGCTCCTTCGAGTGCTGGCCCAAACTGGGCGAAGTCCGGCGGCCCCTGGGCAACCAGGGTCTATGCCAACCCGACGTCTTGCCCATCCGGTGTGCCCTGAGAACGAGATATGTGCAGCTCCTATCGGGATTTGTCGGCACATTCGGGTGGCTTTGCTGGTCTTGTTTTACCATTGTCGAAATGTCTTGTAAACCGGGATTCCGAGACTGATCGGGTCTTCCTGGGAGAAGATTTATCCTTCGTTAACCGTGAGAGCTTATGATGGGCTAAGTTGGGACACCCCTGCAGGGTATTATCTTTTGAAAGCCGTGCCCGCGGTTATGAGGCAGATGGGAATTTGTTAATGTCTGGTTGTAGAGAACTTGTCACTTGACTTAATTAAAATACATCAACCGCATGTGTACCCGTGATGGTCTCTTCTCAGCGGAGTCCGGGAAGTGAACACGGTTTGAGTTATGCATGAACGTAAGTAGTTTCAGGATCACGTCTTGATCATTTCAAGCTTCGCGACTGTTGCGTTGCCTCTCTTCTCGCTCTCATTTGCGTATGTTAGCCACCATATATGCTTAGTGCTTGCTGCAGCTCCACCTCATTACACCATCCTGCCCTATAAGCTTAAATAGTCTTGATCTCGCGGGTGTGAGATTCTTGAGTCCTCGTGACTCACAGATTCTACCAAAACAGTTGCAGGTGCCGACGATGCCAGTGCAGATGATGCAACCGAGCTCAAGTGGGAGTTCGACGAGGAACGTGGTCGTTACTATGTGTTCTTTTCCTGATGATCAGTAGTGGAGCCCAGTTGGGACGATCGGGGATCTACCATTTGGGGTTATCTTATTTTCATTTGGATTTGACAGTAGCCGGTCTATGTGTGGATTTTGGATGATGTATGAATTATATTTATGTATTCTGTGAAGTGGCGATTGTAAGCCAACTCTCGTTATCCCATTCTTGTTCATTACATGGGATTATGTGAAGATGACCCTTCTTGCGACAAAACCACAATGCGGTTATGCCTCTAAGTCGTGCCTCGACACGTGGGAGATATAGCCACATCGTGGCCGTTACAAGTTGGTAATCAGAGCCATCCCCGACTTAGGAGCCCCCTGCTTGATCGAATCGCTAGCGTTGTTGAGTTTAGAACAAAAATGTTTTGAGTCTTAGGATTATATATATCGGAGAGTAGGATTCTTTTTACTCCTCAGTCCCTTCGTCGCTCTGGTGAGGCCTCATGACGTAGATGTTTTGACTCTTCTCTCCTCAAATTTCACAAAAAAAAATTTAGGATCACGCGGGTATCTTGGAATCGTTCCGATGGTTTTGTGACGAGAACATTATTCTTGGTGCCTCCTGACATTTAGGGGTTGTGGCAGTGTCCCGGGGAGTTGAGCTCCGAGGTCTTGTCGTCACAATTTTATCGTTGCAGTTCTGGAATACCTGAGTTTCGCCGACATCGAAAATCTCTTTTATGCAGTTGTTGGTGAGATCACCTTGATGCCACCCAGTACTGGGGCGGGAGTTCGGGAGTATTGCCATAACTCGTATAACAGATGCTTTTCGAAGGTTGAGGTACACGATTTCCGAAGGTTTCTTGGTTATGTGTTGACGGATGGATACAGCTGGATCTAGGGATTGCTAGTTTGGGTGATATATTTTGTGTCCCCTGTATCCCCAACACCAGATTGCATAACCAGAAAGTTTCGGGAGTTTATAGGTGGGATTCAAGTAGCTCTTAGCATTTCTTCCCGCAGATATTTGGTTTGTGATTGGGTAATCCTTACCAATTATTTGTTCCACTCGTACCTTTTTATTTTATTCATCAATCTCTTATCAAGTGGCTTCTCACCTTAATGGAAGTGTGATGATTTACTATGGAATTCATTCGTTCATCCTCGTTCGAATGTTTATTGTGAAGACTATATGTTGCAATTTCTATCCATTGATTCAACTTGTCTATTTGTCTATCAAGATGCTAATGGATGTCACCCTCTTCAGGATGGCTCCGCCAACGCGTCAGAATCTGGAACGCAATGAAGGGAGTCAGGCGAACCCTCCGCCACCACCTCCGCTTCCGGAGGCATGGCAAGCTATCATGGCAGCCACCAACGCCATTGCTCAGATGATTCTGCAACTCTTGCAAGAACGCACCCAAGGGCAAGGCAATCAAGGAAATCAAGGCCAAGGCAACAATCAGCCTCACTTTGCTACCCTCAACCAGTTCCTCGCAATTCAGCCCAAGTCATTCAGCTGCTGTGCCGAGGCCACAGATGCCGATGATTGGCTCGTGGACATCAACAAGCATTTTGAATGTAGCAATGTCAGGCCTGAGGACTTTGTCAAGTTCGCTTCTTTTCAACTCAAGGATCAAGCTGCCGAGTGGTAGCAACAATACAAAGATTCCAGAGGAGGTCGTGTGATTACCTGGGATGATTTCCGTCAAGACTTCAAAGCTCACCACATTCCACAAAGTGTTGTTGAGAGTAAGCGTGAGGAGTTCCGCAATCTCAAGCAAGGCAGCATGTCCGTGTATCAATACAATACTCAGTTTCAGAAACTCGCTCACTTCGCTAAGCAAGACGTTCCCGATGAAAAGAGCATGATCTATCAATTCAGAGGTGGCCTCCGAGAAGATCTGCAATTACCTCTCGTGCTTTTTGAGCCGACCAAGTATGATGATTTCTACAATGTGGCTCTGAAGCAAGAGGCTGCTCAGCTCAAGTGTGAGGCTTCTAAGAAGAGAGTCAGGGACGCAGTTCAGTCTTCTTCTTCCTCACTAGTGGCTGCTAAGCAAGAGAAGTTCTGGTTGCCTCCTCCTCCTTCGTTTCATCAGCCTTACCAGCAGAAGAACAAAGGTGGCCACGGATCTTCCCACTCATCCAATCCTGGCTATCAGAACAAGTCTCAGAATCAAGCTCCAAAGTCGAATGCTCCTTATCATCGTCCACTCTCAGAGGTGACTTGCAACAAGTGTCAACAGAAAGGTAACTATGCTAACAAGTGCTTCAATCAAAGGCGCCTTCCGCCTCCTCCTCCTATGAGATCTTCCAGCAATGCAATGGTCAAGCATAATCCCAAGTCTGCAAAGGTGAACATGATGAATGCAGCTCTAGCCGAGGAATCTACTGATGTGATAATGGGTAATCTCTCAGTTAATGATATTCCTGCAAAAGTCTTATTTGATACTGGTGCATCGCTTTCTTTCATCTCAAGAACTTTTGCATCCATGAACAATTTGCATACTGTTGATCTGTCTAAGCCGATAGCGGTTTCCTCTCCGGGTTTGTTCATGAATACCAAAATGATGGCTGCGGATGTTTCTATCAAGATGGGCAACTTTAAATTATTATCTTCTCCGGTGGTTCTTGGTGACTCGGATATTGATCTAATTCTCGGGATGGACTGGCTTTCTAAGCACAAGGCTCAACTTGATTGTGCTGCCAGGGAAATTCAATTGACACACTCTTCTGAGGATGTTATCATTTATGCCGCTCGTGATGAAACCATTCAGTTGTTTTCTCTCAATGAGAAGGGAGAGTTGAATGCTATTTCTCAAATTCCAGTCGTTTATGCGTACCAAGATGTCTTTCCAGAAGAGCTTCCGGGTATGCCTCCTCACCGGCCAGTTGAGTTCGTTATCGATCTTGAGCCGCGCACTGAACCCGTTTGCAAGCGTCCATACAAGCTTGGACCCAAGGAGCTGAAGGAATTGAAGAAATCGCTCGATGAACAAGAGCGTCTGGGGTTGATCAGACCGAGTTCATCTCCGTGGGGTTGTGGTGTTCTTTTTGTCCAGAAGAAGGATGGCACGGACCGACTTTGTGTCGACTACCGTCCATTGAACAAGAAGACAATCAAGAACAAGTATCCACTTCCCAACATCAATGAGTTATTCGAGCAACTCAAGGGTGCTAAAGTGTTCTCCAAGCTTGACCTTCGTATGGGTTATCATCAGATTCGTATTCGTGAAGAAGATATTCCCAAGACAGCATTCAGAACAAGCTTTGGTTCTTATGAATATACTGTCATGTCTTTCGGCCTTATCAATGCTCCTCCAACATTCTCTCGAATGATGAATTTCATCTTCAACCCCTATACCAATGAATTCGTCCTGGTGTATCTCGATGATATCTTGGTCTTCTCCAAGAATAAGAAGGATCATGCCAAACATTTGCGATTGGTGCTCGACAAGCTCAGAGAGTATCAATTCTATGCGAAGTTTTGCAAATGTGAGTTTTGGCTCGATGAAGTTCTTTACCTTGGTCATATCATCTCTGCCAAGGGCATCGCTGTTAATCCCGAGAAGGTGTCTGCAATTGTGAATTGGGAACCTCCTCAGAATGTCAAGCAGCTCCGCAGTTTTCTTGGTCTTGCAAGCTATTGCCGAAGATTCATTGAGAATTTCTCTAAGATTGCAAAGCCTCTTTCCAACCTCCTCCAGAAGCATGTGAAGTATGTCTGGTCTCCAGAGTGTGACCTTGCTTTCAACACTCTCAAAGAGAAACTCGTCACACCTCCTGTCTTAACTCCTCCTGACGAATCCAAACCATTTGATGTTTTCTGTGATGCTTCTCTTCAAGGTCTCGGTGCTGTGTTAATGCAAGAGAAGAAAGTTGTGGCCTATACCTCTCGTCGGTTGAAGTCCAACGAAAAGAACTACCCCACTCACGATCTTGAGTTGGCGGCAGTTGTCCATGCATTAATAACTTGCAGACATCTCTTGTTGGGAAGAAAAGTGGACATATTCACGGATCACAAGAGTCTCAAGTACATCTTCACTCAGCCCAACCTCAACCTCAGGCAGACTCGATGGGTCGAAATGATTCAAGAGTACAATCCGATTATTGAATATACTCCAGGAAAAGCCAATGTCATTGCAGACGCTTTGAGCAGGAAGGCTTATTGCAACAGCTTAATTCTCAAGCCTTTCCAACCGGATCATTGTGAAGCTTTCCGCAAGCTGAATCTCCAAGTTGTTCCTCAAGGCTTTCTTGCCAACCTCATAGTCTCTCCTACTTTGGAAGATCAAATTCGTGAGGCACAACTCCTGGATACCATGGTGAAGAAGGTGAAACGTGGTATCGACAAGGGTCTTTCCAAATACAAGTGCTATCGCATTGATGACAGAGACACTTTGTTCTTCGAGGACCGGATTGTGGTTCCTAAATGTGATCTAAGGAAAGTCATAATGAACGAGGTGCACAATTCTCTTCTTTCCATTCATCCTGGAAGTACGAAGATGTACCATGACCTCAAGCAGTCGTATTGGTGGACTCGAATGAAGCGAGAAATCGCTCAGTTCGTGAATGAATGTGATGTCTGTCGAAGAGTGAAAGCAGAACACCAACGACCAGCTGGTCTCCTCCAACCTCTTGCTATCCCGGAATGGATGTTTGATCATATCTAAATGGACTTCGTGACTGGATTTCCAAAGTCCAAGTGCGGAAATGATGCTATCTTCGTTGTCATCGACAAGCTTACTAAAGTGGCTCATTTCCTTCCAATCAAAGAATCTATCACAGCAGCTCAGTTGGCAGAGCTATACACCTCCAGGATTGTCTCCTTTCACGGCATTCCATAATTGATTTCTTCAGATCGTGGAAGCATCTTCACTTCTAAGTTCTGGGACTCCTTCTAGAAGGCCATGGGCACCAACATTCGCTTTAGCACAGCTTTCCATCCTCAAACTAGTGGCCAAGATGAGCGAGTAAATCAAATTCTTGAAGATATGCTCAGGGCTTGTGTCATTTCCTTTGGCATGAAATGGGAAGATTGTCTTCCATATGCCGAATTCTCCTACAACAACAGTTTCCAAGCGAGTTCGGGCAAGGCCCCATTCGAGATTCTATATGGCAGAAACTGTCGTACTCCTCTCAATTGGTCAGAGACTGGTGAACGCCAACTTCTTGGCAATGACTTAATCACAGAGGCTGAAGAAATGTGTAAAGTCATCCGTGAAAATCTCAAAGCCGCGCAATCGCGCCAGAAGAGTTACTATGATAGTAAGCACCGTGATGTGGCTTTCGAGATCAGAGACCACGTCTACCTCCGCGTCTCTCCAATGAAAGGCACTCGTCGCTTCGGTATCAAAGGGAAGCTTGCCCCTAGATACATGGGTCCTTTCAAGATCATTGGCAAATGAGGCGACCTCGCCTATCAACTTGAGCTTCCTTCCAACTTCGCAAACGTGCACGATGTGTTCCACGTGTCACAGCTTCGCAAGTGCTTCAAGACGCCTGAGCGCACCATCAAATTCGAAGAGATTGACCTACAAGAAGATCTGTCTTATCATGAGCACCCCGTTGCCATTCTTGAAGAAACTGAGCGCAAGACTCGCAACAAGTCAAACAAATTCCTGAAGGTCAAGTGGTCGCACCATTCCGACCGAGAAGCCACCTGGGAACGCGAGGACCACCTCCGTTCTGAATATCCGGAGTTCTTTCAGTCCTAGATCTCGGGACGAGATCCTCTCGTACTAGTGGAGTGTTGTAACACCCCGGATGTAACTTTCCATATTTGTAACTCCAACTCTTGCCATTTTCGGCTATGTGTTATGATATTCCCTTCGTGGTCGGTTTTTTTTTCCTTTTGCATTTTGTTCATGTCATGCATCCCATATCATGTCATCATGTGCATCTCATTTGCATACGTGTTCGTCTCATGCATCCGAGCATTTTCCCCGTTGTCCGTTTTGCAATCAGACACTCCCACGTGCACCGGCGCACCCCTCTTGTTTCCTTTCATGAGCGGGTGTTGAACGTTCTCGGAATGGACTGAGTCTTGGCAACTGGCCTTGGTATAACACCGGTAGACCACTTGTCAAGTTTCGTTCCATTTGGAGGTCGTTTGATGCTCCAACGGTTAACCAGGCAACCGCAAAGTCCTTTTGTGTGTTGCAGCAAAACCCCCTCCAAACAGCCCAAAACCCACCTAAGTCCCCTCCATGCTCTCGGTCGTTCGATCACGATCGTGTGGGCGAAAACCGCACTCCATTTGGAGTCTCCTAGCTCCCTCTACCTATAAAAACACCTCCCCCTCCGAAATTCGCGGTGCAACCCTAGTCCCCTTCCCCTCTCTGCCGCCGGACACGTCCGCCGCCGGCCGGACGAAGCAGCCGCCGCCCTCGCCCAACTGCAGCGCGCCATGTGGCCCCGCACTGCCG
>NC_057799.1:227634656-227790749 GCF_018294505.1 Triticum aestivum
GCCGGCGAGCTCCCGTGCTCCGCCGCCCGTGAACGCCGGCGCTTCCGGCCGCTCCTCCCGCGCCTCACCAACCTCCCCCGAGCTCCGGCCTCCTCCACTCCGAACTCCGGCGAGCTCCCTCCGGCGATCCTCGAAGGCAGCGCCCGATCTAGATCTGAAACCGCGCGGTTCACTTTCCCTTCCCTCTAATTTCTCCAAGTCCCAGAGATTTGACATTATATGCTCCTGTTCATTGCATCATAACACTCTACATTTAGCTCCGTTTCGTGCGTGTAATGTATCAAAATGTTCGTCTCTAGATGCTCTTCATTTTGTTCCATTGTGCCATGTTCATTTGAGTCAATCTTGATGGCCAAATCTCTGGTGCAAGAGTGCTATATGCTGTTACCTGCTGTTACTTATCAGAACTTGGTGTTTGTTATTTTTGTTGCATTTGATGTGTGCATCTTATGAGTATGAGCTCTACATGTGTTTTGATGTATGCCATTCCATCTTTACAAAGGTGTATGCCATGTGTTTTTGTGATCTCTGTGGTGACTAGCACAAGCATGCAAACTAGGCTTCGTGATGTTTCTGTTTTCAGAGACAGTAACTTTACTAAGTCTGTGACTGCTGTTATTTTGTTGCCATGTATTCATGTGTCTAAAAAGAGATCCATGCTTATTTTGAGTATGTTCATTAAGGATGTTTTGTAGATATAGTTGTGCTCTATCCATAAATGCCCCCGTTTGTAATTATGGAGAGCCATAGCATGTCTTAATCTTGCTCTACTTTTGCTATAAAATATTTCTGGCAGATTGTTAACATGATATTCAATTTTGCAAGGTTGTTGTAGTTGTTTCATACATGCTATGAAATTTATCTTGCCATGGATAGCTTCATAAAAATTCCATCTTTCTGTAGGTATACTTGTTTTGTCATGCATTGTTTTGTGGTGAGTGATTAAAGCTCACCAAGATGCCTTCATAATACTATTTCTACAAAGTCTGAAACCTGTTAACGAAACTTGCTATGTTTACATGGTTGCCATCATATCTTCTTGTCCTCTTTGGCTTGTGGTCAGTAAGGGACTTTTGTTCTATGCATTTAGTGGATTCATTCCGTGCCTTGTTTTGCTATGTTAATTTCCTGTAGCATGTAGATTGCTTGCTCTGAACATTGCTACCTGATGCTATTTCAGACATGTCCAGTAATTTCACCAAGTCTGTGAACCTGATATGTTTTGCACTTTTGCCATGCTTGTTTGAGCCTGTTATGTTGTGATCTAGCGTAGCTCAGTGCTCATATTTTGTCAAGCATCTCCTGTCGATTACTGCTATATGCTTTGTGGCTATGTTGGGTTGCTGTAGCATAGTTACTTGATGCATTTTAAGTGCTATCATGTTGTTAATCGCAGAATCGTGTCATTCTTGTTTTGCTTGCCATTTGCAAACCGTGCATCCGTTTCCGGTGATCTTTATATCGATTTCGACCGAAATCTTCTCATATTTCCATTGGCATACTTGGTTTGCCAAGTTACTTCCTTGTTCATCCTTTTTCTTTCGGAGCGCGCATACGCATCGCATATCATATCCCGCATATCATGCATGTTTTGCATCATGTTGCTTGTGCTTTTCCCGTGATTGATTGTCGTTCCTTTGCTTGTGTTCTTGCTGTGGGTAGAGCCGGGAGACGAGTTCGTGAACGAGGAACCTGTTGAGTACGCTTACGAGGATCAAGCTTTCGACAACTCCTAGAACCTTGCAGGCAAGATGACCATACCCTCGAAATCACTTCTATCTTCGCTTTGCTAGTTGTTCGTTCTATTGCCATGCTGCGCTACCTACCACTTGCTATATCATGCCGCCCATATTGCCATGTCAAGCCTCTAACCATCCTTTCCTAGCAAACCGTCGTTTGGCTAAGTTACCGCTTTTGCTCAGCCCTTCTTATAGCGTTGCTAGTTGTAGGTGAAGTTGAAGTTGGTTCCTTGTTGGAACATGGTTTTTTGGAATATCACAATATCTCTTATTTAATTAATGCATCTATATATTTTGGTAAAGGGTGGAAGGCTCGGCCTTATGCCTGGTGTTTTTTTCCACTCTTGCCGCCTTAGTTTCCGTCATACCGGTATTATGTTCCTTGAGTTTGCGTTCCTTACGCGGTTGGGTGATTTATGGGACCCCCTTGATAGTTCGCCTTGAATAAAACTCCTGCAGCAAGGCCCAACCTTGGTTTTACCATTTGCCACCTAAGCCTTTTCCCTCGGGTTTTCGCGAGCCCGAGGGTCATCTTTATTTAAACCCCCGGACCAGTGCTCCTTCGAGTGCTGGCCCATACTGGGCGATGTCCGGCGCCCCCTGGGCAACCAGGGTCTATGCCAACCCGACGTCTTGCCCATCCGGTGTGCCCTGAGAACGAGATATGTGCAGCTCCTATCGGGATTTGTCGGCACATTCGGGTGGCTTTGCTGGTCTTGTTTTACCATTGTCGAAATGTCTTGTAAACAGGGATTCCGAGACTGATCGGGTCTTCCTAGGAGAAGGTTTATCCTTCGTTGACCGTGAGAGCTTATGATGGGCTAAGTTGGGACACCCCTGCAGGGTATTATCTTTCGAAAGCCGTGCCCGCAGTTATGAGGCAGATGGGAATTTGTTAACGTCCGGTTGTAGAGAACTTGTCACTTGACATAATTAAAATACATCAACCGCGTGTGTAGCCGTGATGGTCTCTTCTCGGTGGAGTCCGGGAAGTGAACACGGTTTGAGTTATGCATGAACGTAAGTAGTTTCAGGATCACTTCTTGATCATTTCTAGCTTCGCGACCGTTGCGTTGCCTCTCTTCTCGCTCTCATTTGCGTATGTTAGCCACCATATATGCTTAGTGCTTGCTGCAGGTCCACCTCATTACACCATCCTGACCTATAAGCTTAAATAGTCTTGATCTCGCGGGTGTGACATTGCTGAGTCCTCGTGACTCACAGATTCTACCAAAACAGTTTCAGGTGCCGACGATGCCAGTGCAGATGACGCAACCGAGCTCAAGTGGGAGTTCGACGAGGAACATGGTCGTTACTATGTTTCTTTTCCTGATGATCAGTAGTGGAGCCCAGTTGGGACGATCGGGGATCTAGCATTTGGGGTTATCTTATTTTCATTTGGATTTGACCGTTGCCGGTCTATGTGTGGATTTTGGATGATGTATGAATTATATTTATGTATTGTCTGAAGTGGCGATTGTAAGCCAAGTCTCGTTATCCCATTCTTGTTCATTACATGGGATTGTGTTGAGATGACCCTTGTTGCGACAAAACCACAATGCGGTTATGCCTCTAAGTCGTGCCTCGACACGTGGGAGATATAGCCACATCGTGGGCGTTACAAGTTGAACCTAGTATTGCTATGGTTAAAGATCTCTTGGTCGATAATATTGATGGGCATGTTATTTACTTCTATGATGAAGCTGCTAGAATTGCTAGACCCGATACTAAAAATAAGCATAGACCGGTGGTAGGCATGCCTGTTATTTCTGTTAAAATAGGAGATCATTGTTATCATGTCTGATGTGATATGGGTGCTAGTGCGAGTGCAATACCTCATTCTTTATACGAAGAAATTATGCATGATATTGCACCTGCTGAGTCAGAAGGTATTGATGTTACAATTAAGCTTGCCAATAGAGATAGTATTTCACCAGTTGGGATTGTTAGAGATGATGAAGTCTTGTGTGGGAAAGTTAAATATCCTACTGATTTTCTTGTTCTTGGTTCCCCACAAGATGACTTTGGTCCCATTATATTTGGCAGACTCTTCTTGAATACTGCTAATGCTAAGATAGACTGCAAAAAGGATATTGTTTCTGTTGGTCTAGGGGATATGTCTCATGATTTTAGTTTTGCTAAATTTCGTAGACAACCCTGATACGTCTCCGTCATATCTATAGTTTTTTATTGTCCCATGCCAATATTATGCAACTTTCATATACTTTTTGGGAACTTTTTATACTATTTTAGGGACTAACATATTGATCCAGTGCCCAGTGCGAGTTCCTGTCTGTTGCATGTTTTATGTTTCGCAGAATATCCATATCAAACAGAATCCAAACGGGATAAAAATGGACGGAGCTTATTTTTGGAATATTTTTAAAATCTGGGAGAAAGATCAAGGCAAAACGGTGTCCGAGGTGGGCACGAGGCAAGGGGGCGCGCCTGCCCCCCTGGGCGCGCCCCTGACCCTCGTGGGCCACCCGTAATGCGGTTGATGCCCTTCTTCGGCCGCAAGGAAGCTAATTTTTGGTAAAAAATCACGGCGAAGGTTTCAGTCCAATCGGAGTTATGCATCTCCATATATATACGAAACGGTGAAAGGGCAGGAGGGAGGAACGCAGAAACAGAGAGAGATAGAGAGATAGATCCAATCTCGGAGGGGCTCTCGCCCCTCCCACGCCATGGAGGCCAAGGACCAGAGGGGAAACCCTTCTCCCATCTAGGGAGGAGGTCAAGGAAGAAGAAGATGAAGGGGCCCCCTCTCCCCTTCTCTTCCGATGGCGTCGGAACGCTGCTGTGGCCACCATCATCATCACCGCGATCTTCACCAACACCTCCACCATCTTCACCAACATCTCCATCACCTTCCCCCCCCCTATCTACAGCGGTCCACTCTCCCGCAAACCACTGTACCCTCTACTTGAACATGGTGCTTTATGCTTCATATTATTATCCAATGATGTGTTGCCATCCTATGATGTCTGAGTAGATTTTCGTTGTCCTATTGGTGGTTGATGAATTGCTATGATTGATTTAATTTGCTTGTGGTTATGTTGCTGTCCTTTGGTGCCCATCATATGAGCGCGCGCGTGGATCACACCATAGGGTTAGTTGTATGTTGATAGGACTATGTATTGGAGGGCAAGAGTGACAAAAGTTCAACCTAGCATAGAAATTGATGCATATGGGATTGAAGGGGGACCAATATATCTTAATGCTATGGTTTGGTTTTACCTTAATGAACGTTAGTAGTTGCGGATGCTTGCTAATAGTTCCAATCATAAGTGCATCGAATTCCAAGTAAGGGATGACATGCTAGCAGTGGCCTCTCCCACATAAAACTTGCTATCTGTCTAGTAAAGTAGTCAATTGCTTCGGGACAATTTCACAACTCCTACCACCACTTTTCCACACTCTCTATATTTACTTTTTTGCTTCTTTATCTAAGCAGCCCCTAGTTTTATTTTCGTGCTCTTCACTTATCTTGCAAACCTATCCAAAAACACCTACAAAGTACTTCTAGTTTCATACTTGTTCTAGGTAAAGCGAACGTTAAGCGTGCATAGAGTTGTATCGGTGGTCGATAGAACTTGATGGAATATTTGTTCTACCTTTAGCTCCTCGTTGGGTTCGACACTCTTACTTATCGAAAGAGGCTACAATTAATCCCCTATACTTGTGGGTTATAAAGACCTTTTTCTCGCGCCATTGCCGGGGATTCATAGCGTGGGGTGAATATTCTCGTGTGCGCTTGTTTGCTTTATCACTAAGTAATTTTTATTTGTTGTTCTTAGTTGTTTTCTATCTTTAGTTATGGGTCGAAAACGCAAAATACCAAAAAAATTAGTTGTACCTACTGAACCAATGGTTGAAGAACTACTCAAAATCTATCACACTCCTGAAGCTTATTACTTGGATCATCTTCGATCCCTATGTGCTCGTGCTGAAACCCCAACTAGCTTAGTTGAGGGAAGATCTTTAGATGAGCATGCTTGTTATGTCCGACACCGCATATCTGAAAAAGGGAAACTTTTACTGGGTCAAATTCATCATTTGCAATGCTATGCTTCGAGTTTATGTTATATGTATGATGTTACTTGTTGTTCTGAAAACCCTAAGAAACACCTTCCCTACCAATGTGAGTTTATTGATAATGGAATCTTATCTTCGTATACTAAAGGTGTTTATAGTTACTATGATGTTCAACAAATTGAAGAATTTGTTGCTTTTAAGGGTGCTTATGAAATTGCTTCTTTGATTGAAACGTACAATGCTACTCTTTACAAGTCTGAAATTATGCCATACTTAAATATTGCTATGATTATTATGGTTATAATGCCTATGTTGAACCATATATTGAGGATTACCCCGCTGTCCAAGAAAAGGCTAATATTTTGCAGGAGTCTATGGAAGAAGAAATTACTGAAACTGTGAGCTCATTGGATGAAAAAGTTGATGAGGAGAGCGAAGAACAAAAGGAGGAAGAGTGGATTAGCTACCCGTGCCCACCTTCTAATGAGAGTAACTCTTCAACTCATACATTGTTTAATTTCCCTTCATGCTTACCGAACGATGAATGCAATGATGATTGTTATGATCCCATTGATTCTCTTGAAATATCCCTTTTTGATGATGCTTGCTATGCTTGTGGCCCAGATGCCAATATGAATTATGCTTATGGAGATGAACTTGATATAGTTCCTTATGTTAAACATGAAATTGTTGCTATTGCACCCACGCATGATAGTCCTATTATCTTTTTGAAGTCTCCAAACTACACTATATCGGAGAAGTTTGCCCTTATTAAGGATTATATTGATGGGTTGCCTTTTACTGTTGCACATGATGATTTTGATGAATATAATACGCATGTGCTTGCTTCTCCTACTTGAAATTATTACGAGAGAGGAACTATATCTCCACCTCTCTATATTTCCAACACGATAAAATTGCAAGAAACTGTTTATACTATGCATTGGGCTTTACTTTGTGTGCATGAATTGTTCTTTTATGACATGCCGATGCATAGGAAGAGAGTTAGGCTTCCTCATTGCTTGATATATGTTACTTTGTGCTCACTACTAAATCACAAATCATTGTTAATTAAAATTGGCTTTGATATACCTTGGGATCCGGGTGGATCCATTACTTGAGCACTATATGCCTAGCTTAATGGCTTTAAAGAAAGCGCTGCCAGGGAGACAACCCGGAAGTTTTAGAGAGTCATTTATTTCTGTTGAGTGCTTCCATATAGTTTAAAAACAACAAAAATAAAGAGGGGAACCCAAAACTTTTTCAAAAAGGAAAGTGAAAGTGAGAAAGACAAGCATTGTTGAAGTGGGAGAGCTCCTTGAACTTTGTTCATGCTCACATAAACTTTGTGAATCTTGATTACAGAAACTTTTCAACAAAAATAATTATCCCCTTGTACAATTCCATTGTATTATAAAAATAATGTGCCAAGGTTTGCCTTTAGGATGTTTACAATGCTTGTTGGTTTGTGCGGTGCAGGACAGAAACTTTGGCTGTAGTGCGCGAATTTTAATGTTTTACTGGAACGTGAAATGGTTCTTATTATTTTTGCACTGTCTTTCTGTACAAAGTTTTTATTTTTCCTAATTTTGGCAGAATTTTTCAAGTACCAGAAGTATGGTAAATGTTCAGATTATTATAGACTGTTCTGTTTTTGACAGATTCTGTTTTTGATGCATAGTTTGCTTGTTTTGATGAAACTATCAATTTATATCAGTGGATTAAGCCATGAAAAGGTTATATTACAGTAGACACAATGCAAAAACAAAACATGAATTGTTTTGCAAGAGTACTTAGAGTAGTGATTTGCTTTATTATACTAACGGATCTTACCGAGTTTTCTGTTGAAGTTTTGTGTGGATGAAGTGTTCGACGATCGAGAAGGTTTCGATGTGAGAAGAAGGAAGAGAGGAAAGGGCTCAAGCTTGGGCATGCCCGAGGCACCCCAAGTAAATATTCAAGGAGAATCAAGCGTCTAAGCTTGGGGATGCCCCGGAAGGCATCCCCTCTTTCTTCAACAAGTATCGGTATGTTTTCAAATTCGTTTCGTTCATGCGATATGTGCAAATCTTGGAGCGTCTTTTGCATTTAGTTTTCATTTTTATTTTATGCACCATGCTGGTATGAGATAGTCCTTGGTTGATTTATAGAATGCTCATTGCACTTCACTTATATCTTTTGAGTATGGCTTTATAGAATGCTTCATGTGCTTCACTTATATCATTTGAAGTTTGGATTGCCTGTTTCACTTTATATAGAAAACCGCCATTTGTAGAATGCTCTTTTGATTCACTTATATTTGTTAGAGCGTGGGCATATCTTTTGTAGAAAGTATTAAACTCTCTTTATTCACTTATATCAATTTAGCGAGATGACAGGAACTGGTCATTCACATGGTTAGTCATAAAATCCTACATAAAACGTGTAGATCACTGAATATGATATGTTTGATTCCTTGCAATAGTTTTGCGATATAAAGATGGTGATATTAGAGTCATGCTAGTGGGTAGTTGTGGATTAGTAGAAATACTTGTGTTGAGGTTTGTGATTCCCGTAGCAGGCACATATGGTGAACCGTTATGTAACGAAGTTGGAGCATGAGGTATTTATTGATTGTCTTCCTTATGAGTGGCGGTCGGGGACGAGCGATGGTCTTTTCCTACCAATCTATCCCCCTAGGAGCATGCGCGTAGTACTTTGTTTCAATGAGCAATAGATTTTTGCAATAAGTATGTGAGTTCTTACTAATGTTGAGTCCATGGATTATACGCACTCTCACCCTTCCATCATTGCTAGCCTCTTCGGTACTGTGCATTGCCCTTTCTCACGTCGAGAGTTGGTGCAAACTTGGCCGGTGCATCCAAACCCCGTGATACGGTACACTCTATCACACATAAACCTCCTTATATCTTCCTCAAAACAGCCACCGTACCTACCTATCATGGCATTTCCATAGCCATTCTGAGATATATTGCCATGCAACTTCCATCATCATCATATACATGACTTGAGCATTTATCGTCATATTGCTTTGCATGATCGTAAAATAGCTAGCATTATGTTTTCATGGCTTGTCCGTTTTTTGATGTCATTGCTATGCTAGATCGTTGCACATCCCGGTACACCACCGGAGGCATTCATATAGAGTCATATCTTTGTTCTAGATCGAGTTGTAAGTAAATAAAAGTGTGATGATCATCATTATTAGAACATTGTCCCATGTGAGGTTATCAAAATAAAAGTGGCCGGCTGGCCAAGGACCAGAGGGGAAACCCTTCTCCCATCTAGGGAGGAGGTCAAGGAAGAAGAACATGAAGGGGCCCCTCTCCTCTTCTCTTCCGGTGGCGCCGGAACGCTGCCGTGGCCACCATCATCATCACCGCGATCTTCGCCAACACCTCCGCCATCTTCACCAACATCTCCATCACCTTCCCCCCTCTATCTACAGCGGTCCACTCTCCCGCAACCCGCTGTACCCTATACTTGAACATGGTGCTTTATGCTTCATATTATTATCCAATGATGTGTTGCCATCCTATGATGTCTGAGTAGATTTTCGTTGTCCTATCGGTGGTTGGTGAATTACTATGATTGATTTAATTTGCTTGTGGTTATGTTGCTGTCCTTTGGTGCCCATGTAACGCGCACGATCGTGATCGAACGACCTAGAGCATGGAAGAGAGTTTGGTGGGCTTTGGGCTGGTTTTGGAGGGGGTTTTTGCTGGATACTCAAATGGACATTGCGGAGGCCCGGTTAACTGATGGAGTACCAAACGACCTCCGAATGGAACGAAACTTGACCGGTAGTCTCCGGGTGGTATAATAAGACCACTTGACAAGCCGCGGTCCATTCCGAGAAAGTTTGACACACGCACACGAAAGAAAACTAGAAGGGTGCACCAGAGGAGATAGGAGCGCCGGATTGGAAAACGGACAACGTGGAAAATGCTCGGATGCATGAGACGAACACGTATGTGAATGCAATGCACATGATGACATGATATGAAAATGCATGACATGACAAAAATACAAAACGAAAGACAAAACCCGACAATGGAGGGAAAAACATATCACATAGCCGGAAATGGCAAGAGTCGGAGTTACAAATATGGCAAGTTACATGCGGGGTGTTACAACACTCCACCACTACGAGAGGATCTCGTCCCGAGATCTAGGACTGAAAGTACTCCGGATATTCGGAACGGAGATGGTCCTCGCGTTCCCAGGTTGCTTCCCGGTCGGAATGGTGCGACCACTTCACTTTGAGGAATTTGATAGACTTGTTGCGAGTCTTGCGCTCAGTTTCTTCAAGAATAGCAACTGGGTGCTCATGGTAAGACAAATCTTCTTGGAGGTCAATCTCTTCGAAGTCAATAGTGCGCTCAGGCGTCTTGAAGCACTTGCGGAGCTGCGACACGTGGAACACATCGTGCACGTTCGCGAAGTTGGAAGGAAGCTCAAGTTGATAGGCTAGGTCGCCTCTTTTGCCAATGATCTTGAAAGGACCCACGTATCTAGGGGCAAGCTTCCCTTTGATACCAAAGCGACGAGTGCCTTTCATTGGAGAGACGCGGAGGTAGACATGGTCTCCGATCTCGAAAGCCAAATCACGATGCTTACTATCATAGTAGCTCTTCTGGCGCGATTGCGCGGCTTTGAGATTATCACGGATGGCTTTACACATTTCTTCAGCTTCAGTGATTAAGTCATTACCAAGAAGTTGGCGTTCACCAGTCTCTGACCAATTGAGAGGAGTACGGCACTTTCTGCCATATAGAATCTCGAATGGGGCTTTGCCAGAACTCGCTTGGAAGCTGTTGTTGTAGGAGAATTCAGCATATGGAAGACAATCTTCCCATTTCATGCCAAAAGAAATGACACAAGCCCTGAGCATATCTTCAAGAATTTGATTGACTCGCTCGACTTGGCCACTAGTTTGAGGGTGAAAAGCTGTGCTGAAGCGAATGTTAGTGCCCATGGCCTTCTGGAAGGAGTCCCAGAACTTAGAGGTGAAGATGCTTCCACGATCAGAAGAAATCAATTGTGGGATGCCATGCAAGGAGACAATTCTGGAGGTGTAGAGCTCTGCCAGCTGAGCTGCTGTGATGGATTCTTTGATTGGAAGGAAATGAGCCACTTTGGAGAGCTTGTCAATGACAACGAAGATAGCTTCATTTCCGCGCTTGGACTTGGGAAATCCAATCACGAAGTCCATTTCGATATGATCAAACTTCCATTCAGGGATAGCGAGAGGTTGGAGGAGACCAGCTGGTCGTTGGTGTTCTGCTTTCACTCTTCGGCAGACATCACATTCATTCACGAATTGAGCAATTTCTCGCTTCATTCGAGTCCACCAATACGACTGCTTGAGATCATGATACATCTTCGTACTTCCAGGATGAATGGAAAGGAGGGAATTGTGCGCCTCATTCATAATGACTTTCCTTAGATCACCTTTAGGAACCACAATCCGGTCCTCGAAGAACAAAGTGTCTCTGTCATCAATGCGATAGCACTTGTATTTGGAAAGACCCTTGTCGATACCACGTTTCACCTTCTTCACCATGGCATCAAGGAGTTGTGCCTCACGAATTTGATCTTCCAAAGTAGGAGATACTATGAGGTTGGCAAGAAAGCCTTGAGGAACAACTTGGAGATTCAGCTTGCGGAAAGCTTCACAAAGATCCGGCTGGAAAGGCTTGAGAATTAAGCTGTTGCAATAAGCTTTCCTGCTTAAAGCATCTGCAATGATATTTTCTTTGCCTGGAGTATATTCGATACTCGGATTGTACTCTTGAATCATTTCGACCCATCGAGTCTGCCTGAGATTGAGGTTGGGCTGAGTGAAGATATACTTGAGACTCTTGTGATCAGTGAAAATGTCCACTTTTCTTCCCAACAAGAGATGTCTCCACGTAACCAAAGCATGGACAACTGCCGCCAACTCAAGATCGTGAGTGGGGTAGTTCTTCTTGTTGGGCTTCAACTGCCGAGAGGTATAGGCCACAACTTTCTTCTCTTGCATTAACACAGCACCGAGACCTTGGAGAGAAGCATCACAGAAAACTTCATACGGCTTGGATTCATCAGGAGGAGTCAAGACAGGAGCTGTGACTAGTTTCTCTTTGAGAGTGTTGAAAGCAACTTCACACTCAGGAGACCAGACATATTTCACATGCTTCTGCAGGAGGTTGGAAAGAGGCTTTGCAATCTTGGAAAAATTCTCAACGAATCTTCGGCAATAGCTTGCAAGACCCAGGAAACTGCGGAGCTGCTTGACATTTTGAGGAGGTTCCCAATCCAGAACTGCGGACACCTTCTCGGGGTTAACAGCGATGCTTTTGGCGGAGATGATGTGACCAAGGAAAAGAACTTCATCAAGCCAAAACTCACATTTGGAGAACTTCGCATAGAATTGATACTCTCTGAGCTTGTCGAGCACCAATCGCAAATGTTTGGCATGATCCTGCTTATTCTTGGAGAAGACCAAGATATCATCGAGATACACCAGAACGAATTCATTGGTATAGGGGTTGAAGATGAAATTCATCATCCGAGAGAACACCGGAGGAGCATTGACAAGGCCGAAAGACACGACAGTATATTCATAAGAACCAAAGCTTGTTCTGAATGTTGTCTTAGGAATATCTTCTTCACGAATGCGAATCTGATGATACCCCATACGAAGGTCAAGCTTCGAGAATACTTTAGCACCTTTGAGTTGCTCGAATAGCTCATTGATGTTGGGAAGTGGATACTTGTTCTTGATTGTCCTCTTGTTCAATGGACGGTAGTCGACACAAAGTCGGTCCGTGCCATCCTTCTTCTTGACAAAAAGAACACCACAACCCCATGGAGAAGAACTCGGTCTGATCAAACCCAGACGTTCTTGTTCATCGAGCTGCTTCTTCAATTCCTTCAGCTCGTTAGGTCCAAGCTTGTATGGACGCTTGCAAACGGGTACAGTACCAGGCTCTAGTTCGATAACGAACTCAACTGGCCGGTGCGGAGGCATACCCGGAAGCTCTTCTGGAAAACATCTTGATACTCGCAAACGACTGGAATTTGAGATATGGCATCCAATTCGCCCTTCTCATTGAGAGAGAAAAACCGAATGGTTTCGTCACGAGCGGCAAAAATAATCACATCCTCAGACGAGTGTGTCAATTGAATTTCTCTGGCAGCACAAACAAGTTGAGCCTTGTGCTTAGAAAGCCATTCCATCCCGAGAATAAGATCAATATCCGAGTCACCAAGAACAATTGGAGAAGACTGGAATCTATAGTCGCCCATCTTGATGGAAACATCGGGAGCAACCAAACTAGACGACAAAAGCTTACCCGGAGAAACAACTTGCATAACTTTGGATAAAATCTCTGTGCCAACATTGTGCTTCGATGCAAATGGGTATGACAAGAAAGAATGCGATGCACCAGTATCAAAAAGAACTTTTGCAGGAATATCATTAACTGAGAGATTACCCATTATCACATCAGTAGATTCCTCCGCTTGGGCTGCATTCATCATGTTCACCTTTGCAAACTTTGGGTTATGCTTGACCACTGCATTGCTGGAAGATCTGACAGGAGGAGGAGGAGGAAGACGCCTCTGGTTGAAGCACTTGTTAGCATAGTGACCTTTCTGCTGACATTTGTTGCAAGTCACCTCTGAGAGTGGACGGTGATAAGGAGCATTGGACTTGGGAGCTTGATTCTGAGACTTGTTCTGATAGCCAGAGTTGGAAGAGTTTGAAGAAACATGGCCACCTTTGTTCTTCTGCTGGTAAGGCTGACGAAACGGAGGAGGAGGCAACCAGAACTTCTGTTGCTTAGCTGACACAAGTGAGGAAGAAGAAGACTGAACTGCGTCCCTGACTCTTTTCTTAGAAGCCTCACACTTGAGCTGAGCAGCCTCTTGCTTCAGTGCCATATTGTAGAATTGATCAAACTGAGTAGGCTCAACAAGAACGAGAGCTAACTGCAGGTCCTCTTTAAGACCACCTCGGAAGTGATAGATCATGCTCTTCTCATCAGGAACGTCTTGTTTAGCAAAGCGAGCAAGTTTCTGAAACTGAATGTTATATTGATATACAGACATGTTTCCTTGCTTGAGATTGCGGAACTCCTCACGCTTGCTCTCAACAACACTTTGTGGAATGTGGTGCGCTTTGAAGTCCCGACAGAAGTCAGTCCAAGTGATCACACGACCTCCTCTGGAATCTTTGTATTGCTGAAACCAATCAGCAGCTTGGTCCTTGAGCTGGAAAGAAGCGAACTTGACAAAGTCCTCAGGCCTGACATTGCTACATTCAAAATGCTTGTTGATGTCCACGAGCCAATCATCGGCATCCGTGGCCTCGGCACAGTAGCTGAAAGACTTGGGCTGATTTGCGAGAAACTGGTTGAGAGTGGCAAAGTGGAACTGATTGTTGCCTTGACCTCGATTGCCTTGATTGCCTTGCCCTTGAGTACGTTCTTGCAAGAGTTGCAGAATCATCTGAGCATTGGCGTTGGTGGCTGCCATGATTGATTGCCATGCCTCCGGAGGTGGAGGTGGTGGCGGAGGGTTCGCTTGACTCCCTTCATTGCGAACCGGATTCTGACGCGTTGGCGGAGCCATCCTGAAGAGGGTGACATCCGTTAGCATCTTGATAGACAAAAGATAAGTAGAATCAACGGATAGAAATTGCAACATATAGTCTTCACAATAAAGATTCGAACGAAGATGAACGAATGACTTCCGTAGTAAATCATCACACTTCCATAAGTTGAGAAGCCACTTGAAAAAGATATGGAATGAACATATGAATTCGAAGAAACTCGAATACCACAATACAAAATAAAACCAAGTATTGGCTTGCAGAATAAGCCGGAACAAACATATGATAGATATTTCGTCCGAAGTTTTCGTGGTGGGGCCCACACGGGCTCAATCGTACAGCACCATCATGTACAAGGCTGTGCACATGACATACGAAGCGTCCCCGAGTCGGCAAGGCCATGGACTCTTTAAGACACAACGAGACCACTGTAAAATCAACCGTATACAGGCGGACCACTAGACGTCGAACCCCAATCTCATATCATGCGTCTGTCGGAAAGAAATCCTAAGGCTACTAGAATTCCCACTTATAAACTCCCGAAACTTTCTGGTTATGCAATCTGGTGTAGGGGATACAGGGGACACAAAATATATCACCCAAACTAACAATCCCTAGATCCAGCTGTATCCATCCGTCAACACATAACCAAGAAACCTTCGGAAATCGTTTACCTCAACCTTCGAAAAACATCCGTTATACAAGTTATGGCAATACTCCCGAACTCCCGCCCCAGTACTGGGTGGCGTCGAGGTGATCTCACCAACAACTGCATAAAAGAGATTTCGATGTCGGCGAAACTCAGGTATTCCAGAACTGCAACGATAAAATTGTGACGACAACACCTCGGAGCTCAACTCCCCGGGACACTGCCACAACCCCTAAATGACAGGAGGCACCAAGAACAATGTTCTCGTCACAAATCGATCGGAACGATTCCAAGATACCCGCGTGATCCTAAAAAAAAATTTAGTGAAATTTGAGGAGAGAATAGTTAAAACTTCTACGTCAGGAGACCTCACCAGAGCGACGAAGGGACTGAGGAGTAAAAAGAATCCTACTCTCCGATATATATAATCCTAAGACTCAAAACTTTTTTTCTAGACTCAACAACGTCAGCGATTCGATCAAGCAGGGGGGCTCCTAAGTCGGGGATGGCTCTGATTACCAACTTGTAACGCCCACGATCGTGATCGAATGACCTAGAGCATGGAAGAGAGTTTGGTGGGCTTTGGGCTGGTTTTGGAGGGGGTTTTTGCTGGATACTCAAATGGACATTGCGGAGGCCCGGTTAACTGATGGAGTACCAAACGACCTCCGAATGGAACGAAACTTGACCGGTAGTCTCCGGGTGGTATAATAAGACCACTTGACAAGCCGTGGTCCATTCCGAGAAAGTTTGACACATGCACACGAAAGAAAACTAGAAGGGTGCACCGGAGGAGATAGGAGCGCCGGATTGGAAAACGGACAACGTGGAAAATGCTCGGATGCATGAGACGAACACGTATGTGAATGCAATGCACATGATGACATGATATGAAAATGCATGACATGACAAAAATACAAAACGAAAGACAAAACCCGACAATGGAGGGAAAAACATATCACATAGCCGGAAATGGCAAGAGTCGGAGTTACAAATATGGCAAGTTACATGCGGGGTGTTACAGCCCATCATATGAGCACGCGCGTGGATCGCACCATAGGGTTAGTTGTATGTTGATAGGACTATGTATTGGAGGGAAAGATTGACAGAAGCTTCAACCTAGCATAGAAATTGATGCATACGGGATTGAAGGGGCACCAATATATCTTAATGCTATGGTTGGGTTTTACCTTAATGAACATTAGTAGTTGCGGATGCTTGCTAATAGTTCCAATCATAAGTGCATAGAATTCCAAGTAAGGGATGACATGCTGGCAGTGGCCTCTCCCACATAAAACTTGCTATCGGTCTAGTAAAGTAGTCAATTGCTTAGGGACAATTTTGCAACTCCTACCACCACTTTTCCACACTCGCTATATTTAATTTTTTGCTTCTTTATCTAAGCAGCCCCTAGTTTTATTTTCGTGCTCTTTACTTATCTTGCAAACCTATACAAAAACACCTACAAAGTACTTCTAGTTTCATACTTGTTCTAGGTAAAGCAAACGTTAAGCGTGCGTAGAGTTGTATTGGTGGTCGATAGAACTTGAGGGAATATTTGTTCCACCTTTAGCTCCTCGTTGGGTTCAACACTCTTACTTATCGAAAGAGGCTACAATTGATCCCCTATACTTGTGGGTTATCAAACCCCATGATAAAGAATTTCCTAGTAAAGATGAAATTATTGGTCTTGCTTCTATTCTCGTGCCTCCTAATGAACCTTTAGAACAATATTTGTTAGACCATGAAAATGATATGTTTATGAATGAAAGAAGGGAAATAGCTGAAGTATTCTTTAAATAGGGACCTATTTTGAAACACAACTTGCCTGTTGAAATTCTGGGGGATCCTCCTCCACCCAAGGGTGATCATGTGTTTGAGCTTAAACCATTACCTAATACTCTTAAATATGCTTATCTTGATGAAAAGAAGATATATCCTATTATTATTAGTTCTAATCTTTCAGAGCAGGAAGAAGAGAAATTATTGAAAACTCTGAAGAAGCACCGTGCTGCTATTGGATATACTCTAGATGATCTTAAGGGCATTAGTCCCACTCTATGCCAGCACAAAATAAAATTGGAGAAAGACGCTAAACCGGTTGTTGATCACCAACGATGGTTAAATCCTAAGATGAAAGAAGTGGTAAGAAATGAAATACTAAAGCTTGTGGAGGCAAGTATAATTTATCCCGTTGCTGATAGTCAATGGGTAAGTCCTGTCCATTGTGTCCCTAAGAAGGGAGATATTACTATTGTTCCTAATGATAAAGATGAATTGATCCCACAAAGATTTGTTAAAGGTTATAGAATGGTAATTGATTTGCGCAAATTGAATAAAGCTACTAGAAAAGATCATTACCCTTTACCTTTTATCGATCAAATGCTAGAAAGATTATCCAAACATACACATTTTTTATTTCTAGACGGTTATTCTGGTTTCTCTCAAATACCCGTGTCAAAAGAGGATCAGGAAAAGACCACTTTTACTTGCCGTTTCGGTACCTTTGCTTACAGAGGTATGCCTTTTGGTTTATGTAATGCACCTGCTACCTTTCAAAGATGTATGACTGCTATATTCTCTGACTTTTGTGAAAAGATTGTTGAGGTTTTCATGGTTGATTTCTCTGTTTAGGGAACTTCTTTTGATGATTGCTTAAGCAAGCTTGGTCCAGTTTTGCACAGATGTGAAGAAACTAATTTTGTCTTGAATTGGGAGAAGCCCCACTTTATGGTTAATGAAGGTATTGTCTTGGGACATAAAGTTTCTAAAAGAGGTATTGAAGTTCATAAAGCTAAAGTTGATGCTATTGAAAATATGTCGTGTCCTAAGGACATTAAAGGTATAAGAAGCTTCCTTGGTCATGCCGGTTTCTATAGGAGGTTCATTAATGACTTCTCAAAAATTTCTAGGCCTCTGACTAATCTCTTACAAAAAGATGTTCCTTTTGTCCTTGATGATGATTGTGTAGAATTAATTGAAATACTTAAGAAAGCCTTGATTTCTGCACCTATTGTTCAGCCACCTGATTGGAATTTACCCTTTGAAATTATGTGTGATGCTATTGATTATGCTGTAGGTGCTGTTTTAGGACAAAGAGTTGATAAGAAATTAAATGTTAGCCAATATGCTAGTAAAACTCTAGACAGTGCCCAGAGAAATTATGCTACTACTCAAAAAGAATTTTTAGCAGTTGTTGAGGGAGTCCTGGACTAAGGGGTCCTCGGGCGTCCGACCTGTTATCCATGGGACGGACTAATGGGCTGTGAAGACATGAAGACCGAAGACCATACTCGTGTCCGGATTGAACTCTCCTTGGCGTGGAAGGAAAGCTAGGCAACCAGCTGTGAAGATTCCTTCTTATGTAACCGACTCCGTGTAACCCTAGATCTCTCCGGTGTCTATATAAACCGGAGAGCATAGTCCGGATAGGGGGACATACATTACCATATTCACATAGGCTAGGCTTCTAGGGTTTAGCCATTACGATCTCGTGGTAGATCAACTCTTGTAACACTGATATTCATCAAGATCAATCAAGCAGGAAGTAGGGTGTTACTTCCATAGAGAGGGCCCGCACCTGGGTAAACATCGTGTCCCCCGTCTCCTGTTACCATTGATCCTAGACGCACAGTTCGGGACCCCCTACCCGAGATCCGCCGGTTTTGACACCGACATTGGTGCTTTCATTGAGAGTTCCACTATGCCGTCAACTAAAGGTTTGATGGCCCCTTCAATCGTCGATGATGATGCTGTCCAGGGAGAAACCTTTCTCCCCGGACAGATCTTCATGTTCGGCGGCTTCGTACTGTGGGCCAGCTCGCTTGGCCATCTGGAGCAGATCGACAGCTACGCCTCTGGCCATCAGATCAGATTCGGAAGCTTGAACTACGTTGCGGACATCCGTGGAGACTTGATCTCCGACGGATTTGAAACCGCGGCAATCGCTCCCCGCCGCCCCGATGGACATGGCTTAAACCTATCATCGGGCCGCATCTAGGAGAGAGCTCCTATAGCAACTCTGCCCTTAGATCCGGAGCAGATCAAGTCCCCCGAAGATGGGAAGCTCAACCCCAACACGGGGGCTACCGATTCTGCGGCGTTGGAGCCGCTCGCAAATTCCACTGCGTACGGCATCTGCATCAACGAAACCCCGGACTCTTCTCCGATGTCGAGTTCCGAACCCTGCGAGCCCGCGGATACCGAACTCGATCGGTTATCGATCTTCAAGTTCAGCGCCGCAGATGTCTTCCAAAACTCGCCCATGGGCGACCTACTAAACTCATTAAAAAACCTATCCCTGGTAGATGGCTCGTCGCCGAACTATGTTCGGTTCGAACTTACAGCGGATGATGGAGAATTTTGCTTCCCACACGCCACCCACTTTATAGCCACCGTCGAAGACCCAACCAACACGCCTGACCCGTGCTCCGAAGACATCGCCGGTATGGACGACGATGAGGGGCAGGGCCAGAGCTTTCTACTCGCTAGACACGGGATGGCCACTTCCTGGTATGATGTGTGTATGATAGACACACCCGACGACGCTCTCGACGATGACACGGAGGATCCAGTCGAGAATAAACCTCCTGGTACATAGTCCGAACACCTACGCCCACGGCGCCGCTCCAAGTCACATCGCCCAAGAGAAAACACTGCTAGCACCAGAAAAGATAACACTCCGGACAATGAAGACCCTGTTGAGGTAGAATCCGAACAGGAGGAATAGGAAAGCAGGCAAGACAGCCCTGATGAACAGGCCACACATGGAGACTCGGAGGACAGCAACTATCTCCCACTCCCCGAGCAAGAGGAGATCCTCGGCACCGAGGATTTTATCGTGCCTAAGGAACCTCTCGAACAGGAACACTTTAAACGTCGGCTTATAGCCACTGCAAGGAGCCTAAGGAAGAAGCAGCTGCAGCTTCAAGCAAGCCAGGATTTTCTCAATGATAGCAGCCCAAGCAGAGGACCATACCAACCCATCCGGCCACCCGAGCAAGAATAAAGCAGCTCGGGGGAACACTCGCGACATCCAACAAGACCTGGAGGGTAGAGCAGGACAAACAAAACCGACACCCAGATCGCGGGGACATGCCCCGACCAGTAACGACGGTTATCTATTCGGACACAACAGACCCGACCATGCTCGGTCCAAAAACCGTAAGCGGATTCCGCCGGAGGTGCTTCGCAGTGTGGCCCAACAAAGAGGAGCCGGACACCCTCTCTGCTTCACAGACGAGGTAATGGAGCACGAATTCCCAGATGGGATTAAACCCATTAACATCGAATCATACGATGGAACAACAGATCCCGCGGTATGGATTGAGGATTACCTCCTCCATATTCACATGGCTCGCGGCGATGACCTTCATGCCATTAAATACATACCTCTCAAGCTTAAAGGGCCAACTCGCTAGTGGCTAAATAGTTTACCAGAAAATTCTATTGGTAGCTGGGAAGATTTGGAAGACGCCTTTTGAGACAACTTCCAAGGAACATATGTCCGGCCACTAGTTGCCGATGACTTTAGTTATATTGTCCAGAAGCCCGACTAGTCAGCAAGGGAGCTCTGGACTAGGTTCTTAGTCATAAAGAACCAAATTGTCAACTGTCCGGACGCAGAAGCCCTCGCAGCCTTCAAACATGGCGTCCGGGGTGAATGGCTAGCACGTCACCTCGGCCAGGAAGGACCCAAATCCATGACAACCCTTACCTCTCTAATGACTCGCTTTTGTGCGGGAGAAGACAACTGGCTCGCTCGTAAAAGCAACAACGCCAATGACCCGGGCACTTCCGAAATTCAAGACGGCAACGGTAAGCCACGACGAACCGAACACAACAGTCGCAGTAATATATGCGACACAGCGGTGAACGCCGTATTTCATAATCCGAAGCCCGGTCAACGGAAGAAGCCACTAAAGGCAAACCAGGATGGACCATCCACCCTTGACAGGATATTGGACCGACCTTGTCATATTCACGGTCACCCTGATAGGCCAGCTAATCATACCAACGGAAACTGTTGGTTTCTCAAGCAGGCAGGCAAGCTCAACGCGAATCACAAGGGGAGGAGGCCACCAGGCGATAGAGACGACGAATCGGCTCGCCAGCCGAACGACAGGGGCCAGAAACACTTTCCCTCTGAAGTTCGACCACTCCCAGAATGGAAATAGCAGTTCGGCTTCCGCCACCCACCTACTGTACTGGAAAAGTTTACACCACTCGTACATCACTACGCGCTCAAGACACCATGGGCATCGGCGGAAGCACAATATGGACAACCCTGCAAGAATCCCCGTAACATTTTTATCTGTTTTTCTTATATTTCTGTATCATTTCTTAAAAACAGGTGACCATCAGGACAGCATCTACATCGGACTCTATCGAAGTTCGGATCCACACACTCACCTAAGGGGCCACTCCCGTTAAGGATTCCCCTCCCCGAGGACGGGTGGCGCAGACGTGCGACAGGAGGTCCAAATAAGGTTTTGTAGACCACACTCTTTCTTTTGAGCCTGTACCATGCCCTTCTCCTCTGTTCCCAACCCCAAGCATGTCAAATAGCTGGGTTGTGGTTTTTACTCTTTATATATATTTATCATTGGCATATTGCTCCGCTCCCAGTAAACTTTATCCGAACTAATCTTTCATGCTCTTTCTACAATGAGTCCGGCCGTAACGGTTGCCTTACAAGATGCGCCTCGGCATAACTTGCCAGGGGCCCGGTATGGGAACAAACGAGTCGCCAGTAAAAGTCCGACAACTCTGTAGCGTACTTCGGCGTCACAAGTTTGGCCTTATATGCATCTGCTCCGAATCATTGTCTTTGGTCAATAGTTGGGTTGCACGGCTCCTGTGCTTGCTACCCTACGTTTCGCTCTATCGGCTAGGGTAGTAAAGGGAGAACTACTGCGATTGTGCCCTGGCCTAGACCGGATGAGCACCTCAGTAGAGAAAGCCGAAAACTAATTGTCAAGATGCGGCGAGAGCTGGTCAACCACTTGAGGACCTATTCGAATCTTTAGTGATTCTCCGTGTCTCACGAGGGATCTTTTTCAGATCAACATATGTAAGGCACTATGCGTCGTATACATACCAGGGGCTATGTCGTAGACCCACCATAAAACTCCTATGGCTATGTGAAAGTGTTAACGCATTATAGTCCGATCGCCTGGTTCGCTGCATTATCACCTCCTTTACGGACCAAGACGTTGGATAAAGAGTGACTAAATGTTTTTCCGAACACCCCCGTACTTCCTATGAGGGGGCTGAAGCCGACGTTGGAAAACTTTCAGATTATATTAAAAATGGCCGCATAGGAGGAATTCAAGCTTTGGAGCAAAAATATAAAATAGACCAATTACAAAATTGTCTTTTACAAATCTAATACACCTCACTCGAACATTATGTTCTTCGAGCATTGACCCTCTATCAGGCAGGCGGCTTCCAGGACGTCTTCAAAATAATGCTCCAGCTCATTACGGTCCTTGCCCTTGGGCGGACTCTTCGCCGCAACATCGACGGCCTTTATCTTCCCCAGAATGTCTTGACTCGGGCAAAGGCCATCCGTGCACCCTCAATGCATGTCGACCGCTTCGCAACATCGATACGTGACACCGCATCAACGAGACGCCGCACCAGGCCAAAATAGCTCTTGGGAACAGGCTCACTCGGCCACAACCGGATTATGACGTTCTTCATGGCGTCGCCGGATATCCTATGAAGCTCGGCCCATTGGGACATCTGTTCATTTAGCAACAGAGGGCACTTTGATGCGCCAAATTGTAAGCAGAAAAGCTTCTCCGTTGCATACCCCTCTTGCGCTTGGTAAAATTGCGCCGCATCGGAAGAACTCTTCGGCAAGTCTAAAAATTCGGCCGGAGAACTCCAGACCTGGTTTAGCTGAGCATAGTCCGGATTGCCAAACTTAGTCTGAAGAAAAAAGGGCTTACCGGCCACTATCTCCTTAGCCTACCGAATCTCTTCACGAGCTGCCCTAGATTCAGACCGAGCTTCACTCGCCTCTTGTACGGACTTAACAAGGTCAACCATTTTGGCTTTATTCTCCTTCTCAAGGAATTCACAGCGGCTGGTAGTATTCTTCAATTCAAGCGCCAGTGTGGATATTTTCTCCTCACTTCGGTGCCAAGCTGCCTGTTCGACTCTTAGATCACCCGATGCCTTATCGGAAGCCGCATCACTACACCGGGCCTACTCCTTGGCCCGGGCTAGCTCCGTCCGAATAGCTTCAACGGCGGCGGTACCATCTACAATCATGCACATTTCATACAAAACCCTTTTCGGCGTCAGGCCTACATTACAAGAACATTGGTGTAAGGAATGCTTGAACTATATACCTTGCGAGTCGTCAAGACGCGTGTTGATCAGTCCAATATCATCCTCTGCAATATCTAGCTGTCGCTGCAGTTCGGCCACTCCCGTATTTCAGGTAGTCGCAGGAGGGGAGGCAGCCTGTATTCCAAGTTAAATCAAGGTTAGTAACTGAGCATATCTTTTTGATCCTCCGATCGCTTCCTTCGGAAGGCAATCCGAGTCTCAGGGGCTACTTCATATACAACAGCTGCATTCTGTCAATATCATTCAATTGGCAAAACTACATCACAAACCTCAAAACCTCTTAGAAGGCTCGAGAAGGCCTCGTTCAAACCGCTTTTGGCGGACAGAACCTTTTCAACCGCCATAACCATCAAGGCACGGTGCTTCTCTGAAATGGACGCTCGCCGCAGCATGTCCGTCAACATTTCCGGCGCTCCGGGGTCCTCGGAAACCGCCACCGGAGTATGGCATTCCTTTGAAGGAATCTACCTATTCCCCCCCCCCCAGAATCATCTCCAGCTGTAAACCGGATGGTTCGGGGCCGTCATTCTTGATTCCCGAACCCTGGGTGACAGAGGCACCACCTTCCGGTAATGCCTTCTTCGTTCCCTGTACCGCTTGACGATGGGGAGGAGCTCTTCGGGACGATACCTCGGTATCATCCCCCCTGTTAGGCGAAGAAGCCAGAGATAGCGTGTCACTGTCCATCATCTCCGGAAGAAGGTCTCCCGAGGAGGAGGACGATTGAGAAACACCATGCGTTAACCTGCATGGATGTGCATATGTCGGATGATTACTTCACTAATAGGAAAAGAATGAGGTACGTTTAAAGTGCCCCAGCCTCGCTTATGGTTTGGCCAGAGGTTCGTCCTCGCCAGAAAGCCATACGGCAGCATCGCTCGCCCGGCCCAAACTGCCCGACGATGGCATTTTTCATCACTTGGAAGGCTTCCCCTCCTGATCTTTGGAAGCAGCCCTCTTTTTCCCATGGAGAGCTTCCTCCGCACCTTTGCCCTTTGGGTAAAAGAGTTTCGGTTTCCCCGAACACAACGTCTAATTCGTCCTTAGGGCGGGTATCACCTTCGGGCTCCCCGCTCTCGTCCCCCTCTGTAGACACTTGGTATGGTGTGGGAATCAGCATTCTCGTCTGCAGGGCGGTCACAGAGTCTTCGGGAAGGGGCGCCGGACACCAGATTAACACCGCTTTTTTTATCCAGTCCTGTATAGGGATGGATTGTTCAGTATCTTGTCAAGAGATGCTTGAATGGAAGGTGTTCAGAGTTTGAATACTTACCGCAGTGTCCGGATGATTGCAGTCAAGGCCGACGTCTTCGGTGGTGTCCGGCCATTGCTGTCGTTCCCCGAAATATAATTTCCACATTCCTTCATGCGTGTATCCGAAGAAGTGCTGAAGAGGCCGCCACCCTTCTGGATTAATCTCCCACATATGGAGAGGCCGCCGCTAACATGGCAGGGTCCGGCGGACTAGCATTACTTGAACGACGTTCACAAGACCGATGCCCTTCTTGGTAAGGCTTCAGATGCGACCTTGCAGAGTCTGCACTTCATTGACGGATCCCTAGTCCAGTCCCTTATTGATCCATGAAGCAAGCTGAATTGGAGGGTCGGTCGGAAAGCAGGCGTAGTCGGCCACTTGGAGCCCCGTGGCTCGTTGATACAAAACCACCCCTGTTGCCACAGGTCGGAAGACTTGGCGAAAGATCCTTGAAACCAAACCGCCCTGGCAAGCTTGCCTATTGTGACGCTGCCGCACTCTGCCTGCTCCGCCTCTGTCACCTGTGGCCTCACGTCAAAGGTCTTGAGCCATAAACCAAAGTGTGGAGGAGTCCGGAGCAAGGCCTCACACGTGACGATAGATCTTGAGATGAGGAGAATAGAGTCCGGGGCCAGATGTTCAAAGTCTAGCCCATAGTAGAACATGAGCCCCCAGACGAAGGGGTTATGCGCGAACCCTAACCCATGGAGGAAGTACGACACAAACACTACCCTCTTGCCGGATTTGGGTGTAGGAACGATCTGCCCCTGTGCAGGAAGCCGATGGAGGATTTCCGGGGTCAGATACCTCGTTGCGCGGAGCTTCGCAGTATCCTCCTATGTGACAGAAGAAGCCACCCACCGGACTTGACGGCTGGATCCGGATATGATTAGGGCTGGTGGCGATGGGAACCCGAGGGATGGAACTTGGGGTGGCTAGGGTTGAGGAAGAAGCAAGCGCAAAGGAAGAAGACGAGTCTGGGACCCTATAAAAACCCCCAAATACTAAGCGTATCCACCTGGGTCTCGAAATTTACCTATCCCTAGAGAATTGTACCCAGGGAACGGTTGGGTTACCCACACTTGCATTAATGAAAATCCCGTGAATAAGGGAACACGATCTCTGCCTTGGCAAGACGTGCCAGTAAAACCGCGTCCCGAGACGTGGGGCGACGTGACAGCCAACGGTTGGAAATAGTAACCGGGCAGGCGTGATGCAATGTCATAAACAGTTATTAGCAAATTAGACCTGTGGAATATTGTATTTTCTACAAGTATATACACAGGTCCGAATATATCTACTACATCCGAAGACTATTCTAGAGTTCGGAAGGAGGGAACCCGCCTTGCAATGCCAAAGACAATCTACGCGCCGGACTCCTCGTCATTGAAGCCAGGTTCAGGGGCTACTGAGGGAGTCCTGGACTAAGGGGTCCTCGGTCGTCCGGCCTGTTATCCATGGGCCGGACTGATGGGCTGTGAAGACATGAAGACCGAAGACCATACTCCTGTCCGGATTGGACTCTCCTTGGCGTGGAAGGCAAGCTAGGCGACCTGCTGTGAAGATTCCTTCTTATGTAACCGACTTCATGTAACCCTAGATCTCTCCGGTGTCTATATAAATCGGAGAGCATAGTCCGGATAGGGGGACATACATTACCATATTCACATAGGCTAGGCTTCTAGGGTTTAGCCATTACGATCTCGTGGTAGATCAACTCTTGTAACACTCATATTCATCAAGATCAATCAAGCAGGAAGTAGGGTGTTACCTCCATAGAGAGGGCCCGAACCGGGGTAAACATCGTGTCCCCCGTCTCCTGTTACCATCGATCCTAGACGCACAGTTCGGGACCCCCTACCCGAGATCCGCCGATTTTGACACCGACAGTTGTATTCGCTTGTGATAAGTTTAGACCTTACATAGTTGATTCTAAAGTAACTGTTCACACTGATCATGCTGCTATGAAATATCTTATGGAAAAGAAAGATGCTAAACCTAGACTTATTAGATGGGTTCTCCTACAAATAAACAATAAGTTGTCTCATTTTCCCTTCCGTCTTGGTCACAGAGTAAGATACTCCCTCTGAAGTCAAACTTAATAAAATTTGACCAAATTTATAGAAAACTAGCAAGATGCCAGTGCGTTGCACGGAACATCAAGATCTTGTGGGAGAAAAGGATGAACGAGGGAAGGCCTTATCTACAAATAAGGAGAGGACTGCGGGTAAATTGTCATAGTTTCCTTCCTATCCGTTAGATATAGATCGGAAGGCCTATATTGCAGGATGGCAGGCACACCATAATCACCAACTCTGCTTTTTATCTACACTCTTATAAAAAACATCTGGAGACACGTGGGACTGCACTTGGAGAAACCGACCATCTGTTAGGTGAAATAGCTCTACACCGTTTTATACACCATCTTTGTTGCTGAGATGACCTTCGATAGTTCGATGGCTGTGTGCTCGTCCTCATTCACTGCTGAAACAGCCTGCCATAATTTAGCACTCAAATCTGTTTGCTGAATTAGCTTTACATATATTTCATTACTTAAATCTGCTCATCCGAATATCTTGCCATAGCTTTAGACATTGACCTACGTATTTTTTTCTGGACTTCATAAAAAAGCATATATGTTTTTCCTGTAATATATAGTAGACGAACTAATTTGTATGTATAATAGATGGACATGACTTGGATAACTTCTGCTCGAAGATTCTCCGTTGCATATGTCGAGGGGGTTGAAAACTTCATGAACTTTATCAGAGCTGAGTACGGTGGTCCGAAATCAAATGTTCTCTTCCCGTGTAGCAGTTGTATGAATTTAGTTACAAGACCCAGTCAACTATGCAAAATCATCTACACTTGTATGGAATGTCGGTCACATATAGTAGGTGGGTTCATCATGGTGAAGCTGTGAACGTCAATGTTACTGACTACGTGGAAGCAACATATCACCATCTTGATCTGCCTGATGCTCAGGTGGAAGAGGAGGAGGAGGTGGTGGTGGTGGAGTCAGTGAGTTTCACCAACATTGAAACAATGATACGAAATGCTCGTGCATTTCGTGAAATTTCACTTGTAGAAGAAAAACGATGGGCCCGCATGTTGGAACAATGCAATGTGGTTGTCACCCTAGGAAATAAGCTGTCAGTGTTCTCCGCTATGGTCACCTTTCTTCAGGTGAAGACATCTGAGCGGATGACCAACAAATCATTCGATGCGATGTTGGCTGCTTTTCGCAAATCTTTCCCAGATGTGTCTGAGCTGCCACACACGTATAGTAAAATGAAGAATTTTCTTCGTGTAGTTGGAATTGGATATGATATGATCCATGTTTGTAAGAATAATTGTGTTCTGTTCCAGAAGGATTATGCCAACTTAAGTGAATGCCCGAAATGCAAATCATCAAGATGGAAAGATGGCGATGCTGTAAAGAGGATTCCTCATAATGTTCTGAGACATTTTCCAATTATACCAAGATTGCAGAGGTTGTTTCATGATGCTGAAACAAGAGAGGATGTACTATGGCATTCTAGGAACCAGGAGTACAGAGATCATAATGTAATGAGCCATCCACCTCATGGTAGTGACTGGGAAAGCTTCAATAAGAAACACAAAAAGTTTGCTGCTCAACCGAGAAACATTAGGCATGGCTTAGCTTCAGATGGACTTAACCCATTTGGCCACCAGAGCGCCCCATATAGCATGTGGCCAGCACTTGTTATACCTTATAACATGCCTCCAAATGTCTGCACCAAAGAATTGATGTCGCTTGAAGCTACGTCGATATTTCCCCAAAGAGGTGGGGATGATACAGCACAGCGGTGGTTGGTATTTCCCTCAGATATGAAACCAAGGTTATCGAACCAGTAGGAGAACTAAGCAACACAACATAAACCGCCCCTGTACACAAAAAAGAACACCTCGCAACCCGGCATGTTAAAAGGGTTGTCAATCCCTTTGGGTAATGGTGCCAAAAATTGCGTGTTGACGGCAGAAAGTTGTAATAGATTTAATAAATAGATCGCAAATAAAATAAAGTGTAGCAAAGTATTTTTGTATTTTTGGTTTAGTAGATCTAAATAAAAAGTGGATAAAAAATAGATCGCAAAGCAAATATATGAGAAAGAAGACCCGGGGGCCGTAGATTTCACTAGTGGCTTCTCTCGAGAAAGATAGCAAACGGCGGGTAAACAAATTACTGTTGGGCAATTGATAGAACCTCATGGCGGTAGTTATAGATCCCATCTTTTTATCCTTTGTAGCAATGATACATATGTGTCGGTTCCCTTTCTGTCACTGGGATCAAGCACCGTAAGATCGAACCCACTACCGGGCACCTCTTCCCATTGCAAGAAAAATAGATCAAGTTGGCCGAACAAAAACCAAATATCGGAGAAGAAATATGAGGCTATAAGTGAAAATGCATATAAGAGATCAAAGAAACTCAAATAACTTTCATGGATATAAAAAGATATGATCATAAACTCAAAGTTCATCATATCCCAACAAACACGCCACAAAACGAGTTACATCATATGGATCTCCAAGAGACCATTTTATTGAGAATTCAGCGAGAGAGAGAAAGCCATCTAGCTACTAACTACGGAACCGAAGGTCTACAAAGAAATACTCACGCATCATCGGAGAGGCACCAATGGAAGTGGTGAACCCTTCCGTGATGGTGTCTATATTGGATCTGGTGGTTCCGGACTCTGCGGCGGCTGGATGAATATTTCGTCGATGCCTCTAGAGTTTTTGGAATATTGGGGTATTTATAGAGCAAAGAGGCAGTCCAGGGGGCACCCAAGGTGGGCACAACCCACCAGGATGCGCCTGGGCCTCCTGGCGTGCCCTGGTGGGTTGTCCCCTCCTCGGGACTCCCCCCAGGTGCAACCAGGGCCCAACTTCTTCCTTCTGGTCCATAAAAAATCATCGTGTAGTTTCGTTGCATTTGGACTCTGTCTGATATTGATTTCCTGCGATGTAAAAAACATGGAGAAAACATCAACTGGCACTTGGCACTATGTCAATAGGTTAGTACCAAAAAAATGATATAAAATGACTATAAAATGATTATAAAACATCCAAGATTGATAATAAAACAGCATGGAACAATCAAAAATTATAGATACATTGGAGACGTATCAACATCCCCAAGCTTAACTCCTACTCGTCCTCGAGTAGGTAAGTGATAAACACAGAATTTTTGATGTGGAGTGTTGTTCATCATGTCATATCATATTCTTTTCTTTATAGCATGGACATTTGTACTTTTATGTGATTCAAAGCAATAGTCTAGTTTTGACATAATAATTTAGATACTCAAGCATATCAACAAGCAACCATGTCTTTCAAAATCTCAATGCTAAAACAAGTTATCCCTAGCCCATCATGCTCAAACATTGATCCATTCATGAAACGCACTCGAATATTAACTACACCAAATACATAAGTACGATCATATTGCCTCCTAGTTTGTGCTTTTCATGAGAAACGATGGAGACTCAAAATAAAAATTGCATAAAGTAAAAGAAAGGCCATTCGCAGAGGGAAGTAGGGATTTGTAGAGGTGCCAGAGCTCAAAGCGAAAAAATTAGAGATAAAAACATTTTGGTAGGTGTATCCATCCCACCAAAGAAAACGACCCAGAGTTCCGAACACTTTCCATGCTAGATATTCCATAGGCGGTTCCCAAACAGAAAATAAAGTTTATTCCTTTTTCCACCATTCTTTCACTTTCCATGGCTAACTGTATCCACGGGTGCCCTCCATACCAACACTTTCCAATGAATTTATTATTTGACACCATAAAGTAAATTCTTTTTTGCATTTCAGGACTGGGCATCCCTAAGACCTTTGCCTTACTCTCGTGCAATGACAAGTGAATAAACACTCATCGTGAGAATAACACATCCAACATGGAAAATATTAGCCACTCGTTACCGTTACCGTTCCGCGAGCGAAATAAACGCACAAAAGACAAGTTTATTTTGAAAATTAGAGATGGCACATGCAAATTTGCTTAGAACGTCAAAAGATTACCGCATATAGGTAGATATATGGACTCATGTGGCAAACTGGTTTGAAGGATTTTGGATGCGCAAGTAGAGATCATACTTGGTGCAAAATGAAGGCTAGCAAAAAGATTGAGAAGTAACCAACCAAGAAACGAATAATCTCATAAGCATGCATTAAGCATAATTAACACCAAATAATTATGACGATATCCAGGCAATGATGATTACATAGGCATCATGTCCAAGATTAGTAGACCGACACCTACCTGCATCTACTACTATTACTCGACACATCGACCGCTATCCAGCATGCATCTAGTGTATTAAGTTCATGGAAAAACGGAGTAATGCTATAAGAACGATGACATCATGTAGACAAGATCCATTTATCTATGGCGGTAGATATAAATCCCATCTTTTAATCCTTCGTAGCAACGATACATATGTGTCGGTTCCCTTTCTGTCATTGGGATCAAGCACCATAAGATAAAACCCACTACCGGGCACCTCTTCCCATTGCAAGATAAATAGATCAAGTTGGCCGAACAATAACCAAATATCGGAGAAGAAATATGAGGCTATAAGAGAAAATGCATATAAAAGATCAAAGAAACTCAAATAACTTTCATGGATATAAAAAGATATGATCATAAACTCAAAGTTCATCATATCCCAACAAACACACACAAAAAGAGTTACATCATATGGATCTCCAAGAGACCATTGTACTGAGAATTCAGCGAGAGAGAAAAAGCCATCTAGCTACTAACTACGGACCCGAAGGTCTACAAAGAACTACTCATGCATCATCGGAGAGGCACCAATGGAAGTGGTGAACCCTTCCATGACGGTGTCTAGATTGGATCTGGGGGTTCTGGACTCTGCGGTGGATGGATGAATATTTCGTTGATGCCTCAAGGGTTTCTGGAATATTGGGGTATTTATAGAGCAAAGAGGCGGTCCAGGGGGCACCCGAGGTGGGCGCAACCCACCAGGGTGTGCCTGGGCCTCCTGGCGCGCCCTGGTGGGTTGTCCCCTCCTCGGGACTCCCCCAGGTGCAACCAGGGCCCAACTTCTTCCTTCTGGTCCATAAAAATCATTGCGAAGTTTCATTGCATTCTGACTCCATCTGATATTGATTTCCCGCGATGTAAAAAACATGGAGAAAACTGCAACTGGGACTTGGCACTATGTCAATAGGTTAGTACCAAAAAATGATATAAAATGACTATAAAATGATTATAAAACATCCAAGATTAATAATAAAACAGCATGGAACAATCAAAAATTATAGATACGTTGGAGACGTATCAGCATCCCCAAGCTTAACTCCTACTCGTCCTCGAGTAGGTAAGTGATAAAAATAGAATTTTTGATGTGGAGTGCTGTTCATCATGTCATATCATATTCTTTTCTTTATAGCATGGACATTTGTACTTTTATGTGATGCAAAGCAATAGTCTAGTTTTGACATAATAATTTAGATACTCAAGCATATCAACAAGCAACCATGTCTTTCAAAATATCAATGCTAAAACAAGTTATCCCTTGCCCATCATGCTCAAACATTGATCCATTCATGAAACACACTCGAATACTAACTACACCCAATACTTAAGTACGATCATATTGCCTCCTAGTTTGTGCTTTTCATGAGAAAAGATGGAGACTCAAAATAAAAATTGCATAAAGTAAAAGAAAGGCCCTTCAAAGAGGGAAGTAGGGATTTGTAGAGGTGCCAGAGCTCAAAGCGAAAAAATTAGAGATAAAAACATTTTGGTAGGTGTATCCATCCCACCAAAGAAAATGACCCAGAGTTCTGAACACTTTCCATGCTAGATATGCCATAGGCGGTTCCCAAACAGAAAATAAATTTTATTCCTTTTTCCACCATTCTTTCACTTTTCATGGCTAACTGTATCCACGGGTGCCCTCCATACCAAAACTTTCCAAGGAATTTATTATTTGACAACATAAAGTAAATTCATTTTTGCATTTCGGGACTGGGCATCCCTAAGACCTTTGCCTTACTCTCGTGCAATGACAAGTGAATAAACACTCATCGTGAGAATAACACATCCAGCATGGAAAATATTAACCACCCGTTACCGTTCCGCAAGCGAAATAAACGCACAAAAGAGAAGTTTTTTTTGAAAATTAGAGATGGCACATGCAAATTTTCTTAGAACGCCAAAAGATTACCGCATATAGGTAGATATAGTGGACTCATGTGGCAAAACTGGTTTAAAGGATTTTGGATGCGCAAGTAGAGATCATACTTGGTGCAAAATGAAGGCTAGCAAAAAGATTGAGAAGTGACCAACCAAGAAACGAATAATCTCATAAGCATGGATTAAGCATAATTAACACCAAATAATGCACCACAAGTAGGATATAATTTTCATTGGATGATTATTGACTTTCGTGCACGCATAGGGAATCACCAGCCTTAACACCAATATTCTTACTACAGCACAATTACTCATCAACATAACTCACATATCTCATCATCATATCTCAAAACTATTACTAAGAATCAACCTTTTTTTGTCCAATGATCTTCATGACATTTTTTTCTTTATCCTTCTTGGATATCCATCACTTTGGGACTAATTTTCATGTGTTGCTTTTCATAAGCTCAAACAAATATAAGTGAAGATCATGAGCATAACAAATTTTCTTTCTCTCAAAATAATTTAAGTGAAGCAAGAGAGAATTTATTCAAAATTTTACTAACTCTCAAATAAATCTAAGCTAAGCAAGAGAGAATCAAAATTAACAAAGCACACCGTGCTCAAAAACATATAAGTGAAGCACTAGAGCAAGTCCTAGCTCATAAAAGATTTAAGTGAAGCATAGAGAGCAATTTTAACAAGTCATGATATAATTTTGGCTCTCTCAAATAGGTGTGTCCAGCAAGGATTGATGACTTAAAACACAAAATAAAACAAGCAAAGACATATATCATACAAGACGCTCCAAGCAAAACACATATCATGTGACGAATAAAAAAATAGTCTCAAGTAAAATACCGATAGTTGTTGGAAGAAAGCGCGGATGCCACTCAGGGGCATCCCCAAGCTTAGTTGGTTGCTAATTCTTGGATAATAGCTTGGGATGTCGGGAGATCCCCATGCTTAGGCTCTTACATCCCTCCTTCATCCATCGTAAGATAACCCAAAACTTGAAAACTTCAATCACACAAAACTCAACAAAACCTTCGTGAGATCCGTTAGTATAAGAAAGCAAACCACTACTATAAGTGTTGTATCAAACCAACTTTTCTATGGGGAAAACTCAACTAACCACTACTTTGTTTTTGTATTATATCTACTGTATTCCAACTTTTCTATGGCAAAAACTAATCAAAGAAAACCATAGAGCCATCAAAATAAGCACACAACACAAAGAAAATAGAATCTGTCAAAACAGAACAGTCTGTAGTAATCTGACTTTTATGAATACTTCTGGAACTCCAAAAATTCTACCAAATTAGGAAGACCAGGTAATTTGTGTATTAATCTTCTGCAAAAAGAATCAGAGCAAAAGCTCTTTTTTGTGATTTATGAAAATTATTTTTGTGAGCACAAAGTTTATGTCTTTTTCAGCAAGATCAAACAACTAGCACCCAAGAAGATCCTAAAGGCTTTACTTGGCACAAACACTAATTAAAAAAACACAATCATACCAGTAGCATAATTGTGTAAACACACAAGAACATAAAGCAAAAAGCAAAAATAAATTTTATTCATTGGGTTGCCTCCCAACAAGCGCTATAGTTTTACGCCCTTAGCTAGGCATAAAGCAAGGATCTAAGTTTTGTCATCTTTGATTCGAGATCCATAAGATGCCCTCATGATTGATTTATAAGGTGGCCTAATTTTTGTTCTAGGAAAGTGTTCCATACCTTTCCTCAAAGGGAATTGGAACTTAATATTGCCTCCTTTCATATCAATCACGGCACCGATAGTGCGTAAAAACAGTCTACCAAGAATAATTGGACAAGACAGATTGCAATCAATATCAAGAAAAATAAAATCTATGGGCACATAATTCCTATTTGTAAGAATAAGAACATCGTTAATTCTTCCCATAGGCTTTTCAATAGTAGAATCCGCCAAGTGCAAATTCAAGGAACATTCTTCAAGATTGGTAAAACCAAGCACATCACCTAAAGATTTCGGAATTGTAGAAACACTAGCACCCAAGTCAGACAAGGCAAAACACTCATAATTTTTTTTTGACTGTAGACAGTAGGGCAAAACCCCACTGCAATTTTTTGTTTATATTAATCTAAAAAAAGGTAAAGTCCCAGAAAGGAACCAGAGTACAAAAGGCTTGAGATAAGCCAAGAAGGAAAAAACAAAAGAAATAGGAAAGAAAGAAAAAAAACTAAACAACTAAGAAAAAACAAGGATTACAGCACAAGATTATCCAGCCAAAAACAGTATGCTCCAGCATAGCTCTTTTTAATTCTGAATCTGAGAAGAGAGAGCTCCTCCCTGAAGATGGCTTTCCACCTTTGAATGCTGGGTTGAATTGCTTGGAAAATCATGGCCTTATGATAGTAGGTTCCCCCTCATTATGCAATTTTCTAGGAATTGAAACTTCTAATTCGAACTTCTCCTCAAAAGCTTTCATCATGGCATCAACAATATGTATAGTAAAAGCTTTGTTTTATTCGTAAGCATGAGGTGAATTTAGCATGGATTGCAACAAAGAAATACAATCAATCAAAGAGCAACTATCATAATTAAAGTCTTTGTAATCCAAAATAGTGGGTGCATCACTAGCTAAAGTTTTGACCTCTCCAAACCCACTTTTATCAATTTTCTCAACAAGATTTTTACCCTCCAAAATATTGGGACGCCTTCTACCTAAATGACTCTTCTCTAGTCCCTTTTTGATCATTCTTAACTTTACTAAACAAGGAATCAATAGAAGAAACACCAATCATTTTAAGATCTTCATCATCTTTGCAAGAATAATCACTAGAAAAAGCTTTCTCTAAAAATTCTCTTTTAGCTCTAAGCATAGCAGTTCTTTTTTTACTTTCATCCATATAAACATAAAGAGCTTTAATTGATTCCTATACTTTAGGCACAAAGATTTTCATCTTAAGATTTTCCACATCATGAGCAATTCTATCAACACTTCTAGACAAATCATCAATCTTATTCAAGTTTTCTTCTATGGAAGTGTTGAAAACTTTTTGTGTTTTGATAAATTCTTTAGTATTATTCTCAAGATCAGAGGTATTCCTATTATTATTGTAAGATTGATTTCCATAGGAATTACCATAATTATTAGAGGAATTACTAGGAAAAGGCCTAGGATTAAAATTACCTCTGTAAGCATTGTTGTTGAAATTATTTCGAGAGATAAAATTCACATTTATGGCATCACTATTTTGCTCACTCAAAGTAGACAAAGGAATATCAGTAAAATCAATAGGAGTACTTTTACTAGCAACCAATATCATAAGAGCATCAACTTTTTCACTCAAAGAAGAAATTTCTTCAACCGAATGAACTTTTTTACTAGTAGGAGCCCTTTCGGTATGGCATTGTGAATAATTTGCCTTGATATTATCAAGCAATTTGGTGGCTTCAGCCAAAGTAATTTCCATAAAAGTACCACCCATGGCGGAATCTAAAGGATTACGAGAAACAAAATTCAACCCCGAATAAAAATTTTGTATGATCTCCAAAGATTTAACCCATGAGTTGGGCAATTCCTTAGCAACATCTTCATCCTTTCCCAAGATTGTGCAACATGCTCATGGTCAAGTTGCTTGAAATTCATGATCTGGGTTCTAAGGGAAATAATTTCTACGGGAGGAAAATACTTAGTGATAAAAGCATCTTTGCACTTATTCCAAGAATCGATACTATTGCGAGGCAAAGAAGAGAACCAATTTTTTTGCAGAATCATGCAAAGAAAACGGAAATAATTTCATCTTCACCATATCATTGTCCACATCTTTTTTCTTTTGCATATCGCATAATTCCACAAAGGTATTAAGATGGGACGCGGCATCCTCATTAGGAGTACCAGAAAATTGGTCTTTCATAACAAGATTCAGCAAAGCAGTATTAATATCACAAGTCTCCGCACTAGTGGCGGGAGGAGCAAGCGGAGTGCCAATAAAATCATTGTTGTTGGTATTTGAGAAATCACACAACTTGGTGTTCTCTTGACTCATGATGACTACACAACAAGATTGCACTAAAAAACAGATCCGGCAAGAAAACGGCGAACGGAAAAAGAGAGGCAAATAAAATGGCAAATTTTTGTGAAGTGGGGGAGAGGAAAATGAGAGGCAAATGGCGAATAATGTAAATTGCGAGGAGATGAGGTTTGTGATTAGGAACCTGGTATATGTTGAAGATCCTCCCCGGCAATGGCGCCAGAAATTCCTTTTGATGTCACTTGAAGCTACGTCGGTATTTCCCCAAAGAGGAAGGCATGATGCAGCACAACGACGGTAGGTATTTCCCTTAGATATGAAACCAAGGTTATCGAACCAGTAGGAGAACCAAGCAACAGAACGTAAACAGCCCCTGCACACAGATAACAACACCTCGCAACCCGACGTGTTAAAGGGGTTGTCAATCCCTTTCGGGTAACGGTGCCAAAAATCGCGTGTTGATGGGAGGAAGTTCTAATAGATTGAATAAATAAATCACAAATAAAATAAAGTGCACCAAAGTATTTTTGTATTTTTGGTTTAGTAGATCTGAATAAAAAGTGCAAACAAAATAGATCGCAAAGCAAATATATGAGAAAGAAGATCCGGGGGCCATAGATTTCACTAGTGGCTTCTCTCAAGAAAGATAGCAAACGGTGGGTAAACAAATTACTGTTGGGCAATTGATAGAACCTCAAATAATTATGACGATATCCAGGCAATGATCATAACATAGGCATCACGTCCAAGATTAGTAGACCGACTCCTGCCTGCTTCTACTACTATTACTCCACACATCGACCGCTATCCAGCATGCATCTAGTGTATTAAGTTCATGCAAAAACGGAGTAATGCAATAAGAACGATGACATCATGTAGACAAGATTTGTGTATCTATGGCGGTAGATATAGATCCCATCTTTTTATCCTTAGTAGAAACGATACATACGTGTTGGTTCCCTTTCTGTCACTGGGATCAAGCACCGTAAGATCGAACCCCCTACCGGGCACCTCTTGCCATTGCAAGTTAAATAGATCAAGTTGGCCAAACAAAACCCAAATATTGGAGAAGAAATACGAGGCTATAAGAGATCATGCATATAACATATCAAAGAAACTCAAATAACTTTCATGGATATAAAAAGATATGACTGATCATAAACTCAAAGTTCATCATATCCCAACAAACACACCGCAAAAGGAGTTACATCATATGGATCTCCAAGAGACCATTGTATTAAGAATTCAGCGAGAGAGAGAAAGCCATCTAGCTACTAACTACGGACCCAAAGGTCTACAAAGAACTACTCACGCATCATCGCAGAGGCACCAATTGAAGTGGTGAACCCCTCCGTGATGGTGTCTAGATTGGATCTGGTGGTTCTGGACTCTGCGGCGGCTAGATGAATATTTTGTCGATGCCTCTAGGGTTTCTGGAATATTGGGGTAATTATAGAGCAAAGAGGCGGTCCAGGGGCACCCGAGGTGGGCACAACCCACCAGGGCGCGCCTGGGCCTCCTGGCGTGCCCTGGTGGGTTGTCCCCTCCTCGGGACTCCCCCCAGGTGCAACCTGGGCCCAACTTCCTCCTTCTGGTGCATAAAGATCATCGTGAAGTTTTGTTGCATTTGGACTCCGTCTGATATTGGTTTCCCGCGATGTAAAAAAATGGAAAAAACTGCAGCTGGCACTTGGCACTATGTCAATAGGTTACTACCAAAAAAATGATATAAAATGACTATAAAATAATTATAGAACATCCAAGGTTGATAATAAAACAACATGGAATAATAAAAAATTATAGATATGTTGGAGACGTAGCAAGAATCAAACTACATGATGGCCTTGCTCATCCCAGGTCCAAAAAGTCCTAGAAAGGATTTTGATTTATTCATGGAGCCTCTTGTGGAGGAACTTCAACAGCTATGGAGGGGTGTTCTCACTCGAGACCTATATAGCAGCTCACCAGCTGATTTCTTTTTGCGTGCTGTTATAATTTGGTGCATCCATGATTATCCGGCTTTGGGCACTATGTCAGGGCAAACGACACATGGTTACAATGCATGTGTTCACTGTGACCGGAATCCGCTGTCATACGCAATACTTAGCAAGATTTGTTAAAGTGGACACCACTGTTTCCTTGCTAAGGACAAGCCGCATCCTACAAAATACCGAAGACATGTGTTCACTTCAAAGCATGAAAACCGTGATGCTCCAAAGAGCCTCACCGCCGATCAGTTGCAAGTGGAATTAGAGAAGGTCAGGCATATTACACCGAGAAACCATCCTGGTAATGGTAGCGGGAAAAGGAAGCGTGGAAGTGCAGAAGAGAGATTATGTTTACCCGCAAGTCCACTTTGTGGGACTTGGAGTATTGGAAAGATTTGGATCTGCGGCATAATCGTGATGTGATGCACACCGAGAAAAATATATACGACAACATTATCTGCACACTTCTTAATATTGAAGGCAAGACGAAATATACCTTAAAATCTAGGATTGATTTGACACACCTGGGTATCAGAAAGGATTTGCAGGTGGAAGATGAAGGTAAACCATGGGATATGGCACCACTTGTGTACGTCTTGGAAAAGGTAAAAAGACAAGAATTGCGAGGTCCTGTCACATGTGAGATTCCCACATGGATTTGCTTCCATCCCTGAAAGGAGAGTCAGTGCAGATGGAAACAAGGTACAAGGTTTGAAAACTCATGACTGCCACGTCCTACTTCAAAGGGTTTTACCTGTTTTCCTTAGAGGATTGGGCCGCCCTGACTTATACAGAGCAGTTGCAGAGTTGGGAAAATTCTTCAAGGAACTCTGCGATACAAATATCAGGATAGATGCTTTGGAGTGTCTTAGAGAAAAGATACCAACTATCCTATGCGACCTTGAGAAGATATATCCTCCAGCCTTCTTTGATGTGATGGTGCATTTGGCTGTTCATCTACCTGATGAGGCAATACTTAGAGGTCCAGTACAGTATGGGTAGATGTACCCTATTGAAAGGCGGCTAGGCACTTTCAAGGGCTATGTTAGGAACAGAGCTAGACACGAGGCTTCGATTGCAGAGAACTACATTGCTATAGAAACGTTGACATTCTGCTCAAAATACATTGAAACAGCTGATCAGCTTAGCAAAGAGGTGGGTGAAGACAATCCCGGGCTCAATGTTTTCGATTATTCTGTTCGAATTATAGGGAAGTGTCGACAAGAGGACAAACCTATAGATTTGGACAAAATGGTTTGGTATGTGTTGAATAACTGTCTGGAGGTACTACCTTATATCAAGTAAGTGCTAAGTACTGCAGCTTGTACATCATAATCTACTAAACTTGCAGCACATTCTTATATATTTAGATGTTTGATGTGATCACTATGTTGTGCAGCATCTACAAAAATGAGTTACTGCCACAAAATCCAAGAAACATTGTCAAACTGGTTATGGCAGGATTTGCGAAATGGTTCGAGAACCATGTAAGCTTTTGAATTGCACTGTCATTTTTTTAATATATTGAGTACATAAGATGATCAGCTTGTCTATTTTCTAACCATAGGTTAAGAAGATGCGGGAGGATGGGCAGGCAGTTGATGATGCCCTTTATGCACTAGCAATGGGTCCTGATACTCGGGTAAGAAATTATGAATCTTGCGTTGTTGGAGATGTGCTCTACAACACCCTTGCACGCGACGAAGGCGGGAAGACACAAAACAGTGCCATCATGAGCACGGATACGTACGACAGAGAGACAACTGAAATGTATGCTAACATAACAGACATTGTTCAGTTGCAGTATATCTCCAGTTTCGAGGATCATTGGTGTGTGGTTCTGTTGTGCTGTCGTTGGTATAACCTGTTTTCCAGGATCACAAAACCCAGAGCTCATGATTATTTCACATCCGTCAAATGTCACAAGGCGGCGTACCAGACCAACGAGCCTTTTATTTTGGCAAATCAAGCAACACAAATATTTTTCTTGGAAGACACATTTGCACATAGCGATGACTTTTGAGTATTGCAAAGGTTTGAGCAGAGGAATTCGTTTAATGGAGTTGCACAACAGGATGATGCTTACACTGCTCCCGATGTACAAGATTCTACAGATGTTCCAAATATCTTTGAGAACCATCACGTCCATGACGCTGGCGAAAAGATTGCCTGTCGTGCTGTGGACATACAAGAGTTGATCAAGAAGAAGCCAACGTTCGAGGACATTGGGGATTAAGAAGAAGATGACACTGTGGGGAATTACGATTCAGACCGATACACATGGCGAGGATGTTGACGCTGCTGCTGCGGATGATGATTAGATTGCTTTTGTCGTATTTTCCTGTCAGATGACTTTTTTATCTACTATGTGAAATTGTGTTCGCTATGACAACTGAAACCTGATGAACGTGTTGTTTAGTATTTTTCTGTGAGAACATCACTTGTTATGTATGTTGATTTGTGTTTGATTGTATGACGACTAAAACATGATGACATTGTTGTCTAGTTGTACTCATATTTGGCTGTGAAACTTGAATTCGATGACATAGTTTGCTGTTGGCCTGCAATTTGCTCGACGTCTTCGAATGGGAACAAAGCTGGCCCGACAGGGCCTCTGCTAATTTATTTATTTATTACCAAAAGGTCCTCTGCTATTTATTTATTTATGAGAAAAAGGGGATACCCCCTGATTACCATTAATAGAAATCATTAGATGTTCACAACACTTCGGCCAGCCTACTACACAGGTTTCATTCATTACTAGTTTCACAAAGTGCTCATGACATAGCCACTAAATACATCACGAGTGCTACATATACTGCAAATAAATAGACAATCATCCTACAGAGCACATCGATTTTGCCCATTATCTTGGCAAGCTCTATCATATCCTCATTGCGGTCAAGGCCGTTCAGCAGCTGTTGCTTGGCCATGATCTAAGGAACTGCATCTTTAACCTTCTGCTCTGCATCTTCCTCTTCTGCCGTTCCTTTAGTTACTTGTCCAACACCCCAACCTGCTGGTATTGGGATTCCTCGTCTAACCAAATAATCAGCGTAGTTGCATTCCCCCACATCAGCAACTTCCCAGAAATAAAAATCACACGAATCTTCCCTTTTCTACACGAATCAAATTGGAAGATCATCAACCAAACTATTAAAAAAATCAGCAACTAAAAGCAGCAGAACAACACTTAGACATATTATTACCCCATGATTCTGGCATTTGTAGAAGACTCGGCCAGGGTTGAGGATTTTGGTTGAGACGCGACAGATGACTCTACGTGATTTGCAGAAGTGGCACCACACCAACGGCAGCGGGTTGCGATGAGCAACCGATTGCGGTGCGTGTGCCGGTGGGGGTGTGATGAGACCGACAGGCGATGGTACAGGTGGTGACTTGGCGCATATCTGGTTGTTGCCCGCTGAAGAGCAGGTGGACGAGCCGCCAGCGGACATGGTTGCTGCGGCCAGAGCTTCTGATGCTAGGCAAAGTAAGTAGAGAAGAGGATAAGCGAATGTTGGATATGTTAGTTTCATTACTTGCAGAGTAGGATAGCCCCATATATAGTCATAGTCTAGGTTTGGATTCGAACCCGCTACAGGAGCACGTCTCTCTTTTTTATAAAACTCAGCAACATCTCTTTACTGGTACACTAACTTGTTCTGTACGCCTTCTCAAGTCTTTGATTTTCTTTCTTTTTTTTGGCGAGGAAGGAAGGAGGACAAAATTGAGAGTTCCTGGGACTCGAACCTAAGACCGCTCGGTTGAAAACCAAGGGTGCTAGTCCCTTATGTGGCAAACGTTCCCTGGGAGGAGGACGACAAACAAACGCATTTTCCTCACAGTTTTAGTTGCGACACAATTTCAAATGGTCGCAGTTTCGGGAATGTTTTCAGGTGAACGAGCCCAGTTTTTCTTTTCTTCCTATATATAAAAAAATATGCTACTTGGTGTCGGCTTAGTCAACAAACAATTGTGCCTACCTTGACCATTGGATTGACTTTCAACGTCTGCGTGTTTCTTCAGTCTCTTCTTCCTCGAGCCGCCTAAGCCAAACCAACATCGGTGGGACCACCTGCTCCCGCCTCCCACGGCTGGCTGTGCTGCCGCGCACGCATCATGGCCACATCGCACCCTAAAACTCTGCGCATCTTCCCCGGCTCCTGTTCATTCCTGTCCAAGGCCTCACCATCATCCTCTGCCTTGGTTCGCTCGCCGCGGCGCCGCCCTCCGGTGTTGTCAACATGGTCAACAACCGAGAGGAACAAGGAGATGACTGTATATGGTGAGGATGACAATAGGGACCCAGTAGCGCGCGCAGTAATTTTTGTTTTTTTGGGACGGAGAGGGTATCAACTGGATTGTGCGGGAGTTGTGGCCCGTCTAGCTCAGGCTTTTATTTCATATGTTTATTACATGACCAAACCAGTTTGTTTTTTCCTTTCTAAAAATGGCTAGCCCAGCTATTTTGTTTTTTGCAGAATAACCAACGTAGGCCTACTTGCTTTTCTACGCCCTGCTGGGCCGGAAATCTTTCAAGACGAGGAGGGATGCATTTTGCCCAGAAAATGGGCCATAAGTAATAAGAAATGGGCCATAAGTAATAATAAATGGGTAGTAAAATGAAAAAATATAGCAAACAGGCAATTAGTTCCAAAATACTTTTTTCCTTCAGATTTTGATATTTTAAATTTCATTGTTTTTGTGCGGGTAAAATTTCATTGGATTTGAATTAGGGTATGTTTAGTTTTTAAATTAACTTGAATCTGGGTTCAAATTTTGGGTTGTATGCTGTTTGGGAGAGATTTGGAGGCTGACTTGTGGGTCTACTAGGTTGACGTGTACTAAAGGCTTTGTCAACTTAGTCCACAAACGATTCTCGCAGCAGTGACCGTTGGATGTTAATCCAACGGCCGTGCTGCTTCTTCAATATTTGATCTTCTTACTCCAACCGCCCAAACCAGCGCCGGTGGGACTGCCTGCTCCCGTGGCCGGCTGTGATGCCGCATAGGCCGCACCGCCCCACCCTACTCCATTCCTGGCCATGCCATTCCTCTACTCACCCACACCTCCTGTTATTTTCCGGCGACGGCAGCAAAACTAGTAAACTCTCGTACTCCACACCGCGTGGGCAACCACTGCCGAGTATTCCCCGGCTCTGTGTCGTTCCCTTCCTAGGCCTTGCCGTCGTCCACCGCCCTGGTACTCTCGGCGCGGCATGGTCAACGTGGTCAATGAATGACATCCATTAGAAGTCGATTGTACGTGGAGAAGCTGACAGCTGGGTCCACGGCCGCACACAAGGAAATGCCTCCTTATGACGCACTAAATAATGATTCCTCCATCTGATATTGGGACCCACCGGAAGGGCCTCTGTATTTCGCGAAAATAACATTCCCCCGCTGACAGGTCAGACCCACGAGCTATATCTTCGCACGCAAGGAAGTGCCTCGTTATTACGCACACAAAAATGAATACTCCCCCTGCTAGCTGGGACCCACCATAGTGGGAGGCTGACTTGTGGGCCTACTAAGTTGACGTGGATAGAGGGCTTTGTAAACTTAGTCAATATGAATGATTCTAGCTCGAGTGACCGTACGATGTCCATCCAATGGCCGTAGTGCTTCTTCAACCTCTGGTCTCCTTGGTCCAGCCGCCCAAACCAGCGCCGGTCGTGCCGCGTGCTCCTGCCTCCCGTGGTCGGTTGTGCTGCCGCGGAGGCCTCACAGCCCCTATTATTCCCACCGCTGGCCAGGCCCTGCAGCGACGGCAGCCTCACACCGCAGCCTAACCAATGAACCCTCTTACTCCTCTCCGTGTGGGCATCCACTTCCGCGTCTTGCCCGGCTCCGCGTCATCCCCTTCCTAGGCCTCGCCGTCGTCGACCGCCCTGGTGCTCTCGGCGCGGCATGGTCAACATGGTCAATGAACGACTTCCATCGAAAGAGTATTGTACGTGGAGAGGCTGATAGTTGGTACCACGACCGCAGCAAGGAAGTGCCTCCTTATTACACAGAAAATAATGATTCCTCCACCTGACAGCAGGGACCCACCGGACGGGCCACCGTATTTCGCGAAAAATACGTTTCCCCCTGACTGCGGGGACCCACCAGCTACATCTTCGCACGAAAGGAAGTGCCTCCTTATCCTCCCTAACAGTCAAGACCCACCTGGTGGAAGCATACGTAGCGTTTTCATTCTGGTCACGAACGTGTACGTACATACTGGTCGATCGGTCTGTCTGCAGGCTGCATCGATGAACCGTGGGCGAGTAAGGAAGGGCACGTGTCGTAGTAGAGGTGTGCATGTAGCATTTACACATACATATAGCCAGGGTGCAAGAAAGTAAATACGGCCACGTACGTACATACGGGCGGGGTCTCGAACGCCTACTCGCGCATACGTACGGCCACGGCTCGTGTACATGGTTGGGTCGGAACGGAGAAACTGCGTCCTTGTGTTCATCAGGAGCCAACCGGCTTGGATGGAAAAGCCGATCGAAACAAGGCCTGGCGTACCGCAGAACGTAGGAAACGGCCTTGTGTTCGACCGGCCATGGTCAAAATGGGATCATGTTCATCAAGAGGGGTCTGGCGTACCGCAAAACGGAGGAAACGGACTTCTCTTGGACTTCCTATGGTCGAAACAGGGTCCTGTTGATCAGGAAGGGTGTGGCGTACCGCAAAACGGAGAAAACTGACTTGTATTGGAGTGCGACGGTCGAGACGGGGGTCCTGTTCATCGTGAGGGGTGTGGCGCACCGCAAAACGGGACTCCACGGGATACTGTTCATCTCCACCGTCGACTGCCTCCACGGGATACTGTTCATCCACTGTCGACCTCCTCCAGCCTCAACCTGCGACTGTTCATCCACAACGTCTCCCATCCTGCCTCCACGGGCTCCTGTTCATCCAACCTCCACCGCCCCTCCACCGGCTACTGTTTAACCAGCCCTCTCCACGGGGTGTTGTTCAACCACCCCTCCACGGGCTACTATTCAATCAGCCCTCCATGGGGTCCTGTTCATCCAACCCTCCACGGGGTCTTGTTCATCCACCCCCAACTGGCTCGATCGATCGGGGTCCTATTCATCTAGCGGCAACGGCCTCTACTACCACGGGGTCCTATTCATCCAACCTTCCCAACAACACTCACTATTCATCAAGAGGCAGCATCAATCGGCTTCAGTTAGCAGCAGTAGCGAAGGAATCACTCGAGTTCAGTTAACAGCGAAGGATCGATCAGGGTTCAGTAACGTAGCTAGTGCCATCGCTCGGGTTCAGTTAGAGCCCAACGCCTCGCTCGGGTTCAGTTAGAGCGTAACGCCTAGCACACACGCGCGTACGTGTATGAGAGAAATGCGCAAACCTTCATACATCCCTCGGCTCCGAGCACCCATCGTAACCGGGAACTCCCCGATATTTTCCTCGCCCTCACTTCTACCACGGGTTTTTCCGTCATGGACGGTCCAAAGAATGTCATGCAGCTACGTCTCCGGCCCGCCCAGGATGAAAAGCCCAGTTTCTGTCATGATTTTTTGTCATATAAGTAGGAGCCCACCACATCTATGATGATACCGGGTTTTGTCACAATTATCGTCATAGAAGTGTCATAAGCATGGCAGGAAAAAAATCGTTGTATAGGTGCATGGTATACAGGTCCCAAGTACTATACTCCTTACTCCTTGGCAAATGCAGTAAATACTATGAATAAAGAGATAGAGAGAAGTAAAGAAAAATACTCTTATAGCCAACCTTATAGCTAACCTTATTGTATGAGTGACTAAGTGATGACTATGTATTACATGCAAAAATCAGATAGCCTAACACACCTGGACGGAGGAAGTAGTTTCCTGGATGCGAAGTAGGCAAAAAATGCTCATTTATAGCCGTCTGAAATCTCCAAGGGCACGACCGCGCGAGTTAGGCGAGGGTCGTGGTAGGCGCAACCATGATACGGGCGGTTGACAGCCCTTGGATCTTAGATCGAACGGTCGCATCCTAAGTTGTTGAAAATTTGCAGAATAACCCTCTAGGATAGGATATTCACTCATAGGTCTAGAATCACACCATGCAACCGTTCGATCTCAGATCCAAGGGCTTTCGGAAGCCCGTACCATGGGAGCATGGAAAGCTTCGTATCACCTGTAATTTTCCCGATGCTTGACATGCGAACACGCAGATGCATGAAGCAATTTAATTAGGTGTCTAGTAGACATGACATCTAATTGGGCCCCCATAGTAGTGTGCATTAATCCATTTACCACCAGGCAACCCACTACCCTACCGTTCGCACGCCCCACTCAGCATTTTTACAATTGTAAAACCGCTAGCAGTTCGCTCCTACTCGTCCCCGGCCGTCCTTTAACATTATAGCAGTTCGCTCCTAGTCGTCCCATCCTTTCACCTTATAGCAGTTCTACTAATCCTAACCCTCCTCCCAAATCCATGGTGCCCCAAATCTCCATGATCGGCGGTGAGTACAAAGTTAGAACCATCACCGGCGATGAGTTTGACGTCATCTACACCCGTTCTTCCGCGACGGTGAAAGGATGCCTTGCTCGCTTCAGACGCATGTTCGAAAAGTCAAAGGTTGATGAGTGGGTCGCTGGGCTAGATGTTGAGTACACCACACTCCTGGGAAAAGAGAAGAATCTAAAGGGGGTAGAGAAGAAGAAGCCCGCCGTGATCAAGGTTTGCGTGCATAACTTGTGCTTGGTCTACAACATATGCCATGCCTATGTTGAGTGCGAGGATTTTAAGAACTTTCCTCGCGGGCGGCACAGTCAAATTCGTTTCTGTAGACTTTACGAATGACATAGAAGTCCTGGGTCGTATAGGCCTCGTTGTAGGCCAGCCCTTTGACCTCCAGAGGAATGGGTTGGTGTCCTCCCGTTAGCCTTCAATGCTGACCCTAGCAGCAGCCATGGTTGATCCTTCGTATGGTAAACTAACCAAACCATGGTTGATCTTGCAAGGAAGTGGAATGTATGAGATAGAGACCACATCCATCACGCTGGAATGGATGCCTACCTTTGTTTCAATATCTAACAGGGTTGTATGAAGAGTGAGAGCCAAGTGTGCGGTTCGAGCAAAGAAGTATCGGCCATGAGGAAGAGGGACAAGGACGAAGTCGAGCACGTGGACGAGGAGTCCGAGTAAGGTGGCAGTGTCGTTCCTCATGGTGGTTGTAATGCAGTGTCTACTGGATTAGTTGCTTAGTTTAATTTTTGGGTGCTTAGTTTTATTTGAGGAGTGTGTTGTGCCGAGACCCCAGCAGAACTATGTTATGTTCCTTCTCGTTTCTTTAACTCTTCAGTATGTACATACTAGTATTTCTTATAGTTCATCTTCTAGTTGGTAGTACTACCACTCGTTTCTTCACATTATATACTTCCAATATATATGGCCAACATCATATAGCCAGCAGTTTAGTTGTCAAAGAATTAAATACGTATGCTAATTTCTTAAATAGACTTTAGCACCCCATCTAAGCACATACTAGCTTTTTTAATAGTACTATATGCATACTTTGGTGACGAGCGCTCTCTATATGTACCACCTTTTTTATTTAATTTCATCTTGTTAGTTTCGCTCCATGGTGCAATCCATCGATACTACTACTATACAAAAGTGTACATTTAAAAGGCTAGAGGGTGGAGCAGTCTTGCTTGCTTAGTTTCACAAGCGGCGAAAGCCTTTGCGATTTGATGGCTCATTACTGCTAGAAGGCGGGGCCTTGTGATTTCACTGCTCATATAAGTGTTGCCGATGACCTGAGGAGGAGCAAAGAATCGTGCGGTATACTCAAGTTTTCCACTGGAATACTCAAGTCGATCCCACGGCGATATGCCGATAATAAATGATCTAATTTTCTAGTCATCGATCCCACGGCGCCGCTCATCATTAGCATTGTGCTATTCATGCCTCATAGAGAACATGACGCGTGCGGCGAAACACCCGAAGCAAAAGAAGAAACACAGGAGCAAAAGTGGTAGGAAGATTATCCCCCAAACAAGAAGGAAGACGCACACACAAGTCTGGGGCGCTGCTCTCTACTACGTGAAGGGTTACTGGCCGCGAAGTCGTAACTGCTTCTTCATCGCCTCCATGACCTCCATCTGCTCACGCATCTCCTCCGCCATCTTCTTCATTCTGTCCATGACACGGGATTTCTCGATGCGAGCCTTCATCATCTCTTCCACTTCCACATTATGTACCTTGACAACAGCCAGGTGCTCGATGCGGAGCTTCGCCAACTCCTCCTTATGTTCCATGATGAGGGCGTGCATCATCTTCACCGAGGAACTACTCTTCTCATGCAGCTTCTTCCAGTAGGAGTTCTCCTCCTTCAGCAGGTCGAGCTCGTGGCAGAGCTTCGCCTTGTCCTCCTGAAGTTGCAGGATTTCACCAGTCGCCTTCTTATCTGAGGCAATGCTCTTCTTCAGCAGCATCACCAAGCCGACGGTCAACTCCCCCTGCTGATTGAGTTCAGCGGGCATGTCGCCGAGGCTCTCCTTCAGCAGCTCCACCAAGCCATCGGTGAACTCCTTCTACTTATTGAGCTGATCGGGCATGTCATCGATTAGATAACGACTCCAGCGCCGCCAGCTCGGCATGTTCGCCTCTGCGGCTAGGGCGCTCCTGGGAGCCCTCGCCTGCCTGCGAGCCCTCTCTTTTTTTCCGCAGCCTTGGTCGCCGCTACCTTGTTACGAGTAGTACTCGACCTACAGCTCTGCACACCGTCCATGGCGAGGACGGACGGACAAGAAAGACTTATGAGGAGGAAGGTAGAGTGATTTTTGGCTAGGTAGTTCCCCTTTTTAAAACCTATTACTAGCACTAGTACTAAAACATGCATAGTGGGAACACATTTAGGTTTGATACGTACTAGGTGTGCGTAGGTTTGCACTTAATTATAGCATGGTAGTACTACTTCGGAATGTGATGGGAACAAGCTAAAGATTAATTGATGGTTTTGGTTTTGAGGCCCGAAACGGCTCCCGATGAGTTTAGTGGAACATAAATTTCTGTCGGATTTCGGTCTCCGCAGACCCTTGAGAGGTTCAATCTCTAGGGCGCGTGCGAAGAATTCAACCTCCCCAGTCTGCCTACTCGCCAATCCCACGGCCTAGCTCGACGATAGGAAGGAAATAGGACACAACAGTTTACCCAGGTTCGGGCCACCTTGCGGTGTAAAACCCTACTCCTGCATTGTGCTGGATTGTCCTCGATGGGGTAAGGTTGACCTAGCACAGTGGAAGAACAACCTCAGGAGGTGTGTTATTGAGCTGATGCGGGAGAGGATGATCTGAATGATCTGTCCCCTTCTATGGTGGTGGTTAGGTCCTATTTATAGTGGCCTTGGTCCTCTTCCCAAATGAAGGCAGGAAGGGATCCCACAACAGCCAAATTTGAAGGGAGACAACTAGTACATCTTATCCTGACAAAAGTAATCTTCGCCTGCAAAGCCACTGGTCGTGACACCGTGGTGGGCTCGACAATGACCTTTATCCTGCCGTCCTGGCGGTCTAGGTCTTGTTGCACGGGAATGGAAACCTTAGGCTGATTCCTCGGGACTCCGCGCCTGCGCTTGCCTCCTTTGCACCAAAGAGGAAACTGTTGTCCTGCGCCTGCCTAGCCTTGGTCATCATGGCTCACATCATCCAAACCTCACGAGGTTAGGCTTGCCTAGGAATCTCCGCAACTCAGGAGCCAGCCCGAGGAGGCCGCTCCTTCTGGAGGTCTTGGTGTCGTCCGCCTCGCGAGGCTTGGCCCCTCGCGTGGGTCTTGAGTTGTTGATGCTGAAGGTGGGCCATACCAGGCCGCCGATGGAGCCACGCCGTGGGCCGTAGGTAGGCAAGTCTGGGTATCCCCATTCTCGGAACACCGACAGTAGCCCCCTAACCGCCTGCGGCCTTGGTCGACGCATGGCGATTGATGGGACGTGGGCGTATCGGATCCCCCACGCGCCCTCGGCAACTATCCCGGGCTGACAAAAAGGCTAGCGCCTGCCGCTGAGCCTTCATTGCCTTTCCTTCGTCTTGCTTCAGATCCCCTTCTCTGTCTGCTCAGAGCGCCTCCAGATCTGCTGAATCCTTCCCCCGAGCTCGCCACCGATGGCCACCGACAAGGCCAAGTAATCGGCCCCGGCCGCGCGCTCGGCTTCCTGGTTTGAGCCAGCCCTGAGCACGTCCCCCATTGCTGAAGAGAGGCACCTTGCCGCCGTGCTCTCGCTGACGGCGGGCAGCGGCAATGAGGGAGGAGAGACGGCGCTCCGCGTCGGCTCCGCGAAGCCGGAAGCCTTGGGTGAAACCTTTTACCCCTTCTTTTTGCACACCGTCCTTGCGGGATTCGTCCCCCCTTCTCCAACTTCTTCTACGCCATCCATAGCCATTACGGGCTCCACACCCTCCATCTTCATCCCAACTCCATCCTCCCTCTGTCGATCTTCGCCTTCTACTATGAGGCATTCGTGGGGGTGGTGCCCTATGTTGTGTTGTTCTGCCACTCCTTCTACCTCCGGGTAAGCGGCAACTAGTGTTCTGGGTGCACCAGCTTCATCGCGGCTCACGACAGCAATGCGATCTCGAGAGCCAGGAAGAAGGTGGAGGACTTCCGGCACAAATGGATCTTCTTGGAGGCCAAGCGCTCCCACGTTCGGCTAGAGCTGCCGACCGCCTTCCCGGCGAAGCTGGACTGGTGGGCTCATGAGAAGCTCAACAACCCCCGCGCGGAGTGGTTGCTATGGAAGATGATGGCTGACCTAGAGGCGGAGAAGCTGACAGGGGCCATGATCGTCAAGGAATTCCTGACGCAGTGCCTGGCTCCACTCCAGGCACACTCACGCCCCTGTGGAGCTTCAAGGGTGCGGAAGACAACCTCCGGCTGCGCCCGGACGACCTGTCTGATGAGGAGCTGAGCAAGGTCGTGCGCACCCTGCTCGGGAAGGACCATTGTACCGCCGTGCCAATGGAGAGAAGGTGGTCGCCGCCATGCCTGTCTTCGACAAGCGGGGGCTCGTAACGCTGAAGCGTTCCCACTCCCCGGTGCCAGTATCCTATGGCGGTTCCTCCGAGGAGGAGGGAACAAGGGCTCAGAGGCAACCTTGGAGGAGGTGGGGGAGAGCTCTCGCCTGCGGCAGAGAAAGCTCCTCCGCGCCTTCTCTGATGATGATGACGCCGGCGAGCGCCTGGCCGAGGGCTCGCCGCGCTCCACCGGGGTCACCATGAGGTCCGGGAGTACCCCTCTGAAGAGGCTGAGGCAGGGGACCCCAAAGGAGGACAGGTCGACGCTGCTTCCTCGGGGCGGTGCCTCCACCTCGTTGCTGGCCGCTGCCGTCGCAGAGCCGGCCGGACGCTCGTCCGTCCCTAAAGATGCGGCGAAGCCTAAGCCCAGGAAGCTCGGGGGGGCCGCACTCCTCGGCAGGAAGAGGGAGTACGTCGCCGGAGACTAGTAAGTGTATCACCTTGTCTTGCTTCCTACACTTGCAGCAGTACCCAACATTTTATTCTTGATGACCAGGCTGGTGTTGGTGGCGAAGAGGAAGAAGGAGGATTTCGGGGCCTCCAAGGCCAAGCAGCCTGTCGCGGCCTCGAAGACTCGGACGTGGAAGGACGAGGCTGCCTCGCGTCCTCCTGCTGCAGGTTTGTCCTCTTGAGGCTCGGGGGCCTAGACTCAGGAGAAGACTGGCCCTGCGGCCAAGCCGACTCCGAAGGCACTCGCCTTCAGCGCGCCTGCTGACGACCCGAGGGCTCTGGAGCCCCCGATCATCCTTGCTGCTGCTGCTTCGCCAGTCTTGACTCCAGCGCCGTCTCCTTCCCCAGTCGTCACGCCGGTGGGCCATGGTTCTTCTACTGCACCCGGCGCTCTCGAGGAGGCCCTCTCCGTGCTGGACTCCCTCTAGGAGGATCTTCGTGGCCCCGACCGGCGCAGGCCGTCGGGGCGCCTGGAGCTGGTCTCGGGGTGGCTCGAGGCGAACTCGTTCGTCACGGCGGCGTCGGGCCAAGCCAAGGCGGCTGCGGAGGAGGGCAGGAAGGTGGCCAACAGCCGCTCGCGACGTGGCGTTGAAGGACACAAAGGCCTCCAAGAAGCACTGCCGTGTGTCGGAGGCCGAGCTGAAAGCCCTCCGTGATGAGCAGGCCACCCGCACCCGCGAGCTCGAGGAGCATGAGGAGAGGCTGAAGGCCCGGGAGTCTGCGATTGCCGACCGCGATGCCGAGGTGGACGAGGCAGCCCGGGAACAGGCCACGGAGCGCGGTCGGCTGGAGAAGCTGAAGAAGGAGGTGGAGGTGGCCCAGGCATCCCATACCAAGCTCGTCTCCGAGGACGAAGCTCGGTTGGAGGCCAAGGAGAAGCTCCTCGCCGTTGTTGAGGATGCAGCTACCGTGGGGCATGCCGCCTTCGACTCCCTCGAGCTAATGTCCCGCAAGGCACTGCAGGACCTCCACGAGAGCTGGTACGAGAAGCCGCTGGTGACTCCGGAGGAAGGCCCCGCCGGGCTGCTCCTCAAGGTCGTCGCGACGCTCGAGGGGATCATCGTCGGAGTAGGCCCCATGGTGGAGGGAGAGGCCCATGCGCTTTCTACCTCTGCCGTGCCACGCGTCTTCAGCCACCTCTATCTTCGGGACCCCGGCTTCGACCTTGGTGCCTTGCTTGAGTCCATGGACTCTGAGCTTTACGCCGCTTCTGCCGAAGCCGTGAAGGATTAGGTGGAGGCCCTGCTGCGGCGGTTCCTCGCCGTCGACCACGTGACTGCGGCTGATGGCAATGACGTTCGGACGTCATCAACGACGGGGCTCCCCGAGCGGGCGATGGTGGCATCCAGGGCTGAGGAAGTGGCTCGAGAGTGATGCTTCCCTCTATCCTTATCTTGCAACATGTATCGTGCCTCGTGGAGGCATAAGAACTTATGATTGGAACTTTAAGAGACAGTATGTTTTGCAATAATTTGCTAGGGTTCTGCGATTTCCTTTCCGTTTGCTTTAGTGTTCTGCATCGGCAGGGCCCGGCCCCGCGCATACCTCAGCCGCCTTTGGGTCGTCCGGATCACCAAGATGAGACCAAGGGGTGAGGGGCAATGTGGCCAGTTAGGCTCCTAAGTCACGATGCTCAGGAGTCCCCCTTGATGTATGAACAACCCTCGGGAAGGAGACGCGAGTGTAGGTCTTAGCGTTCTGCATCAGCAGGGCCTGACCACGCGCATACCTGAGCCACCATTGGGTCGCCCGGATCACCAGGGCGAGTCCAAGGGGTGAGGGGCTACGTGACCAATTAGGCCCTTGGGTCGCGATGCCCAGGGGTCCCCCTTGACGTACGAACAAACCTCCATACCTTTCCTCGTCGGGCTCTCGCTGGGGGGGGGGGCGTGTGAAGACCAGGTCTGAGGGACCTGGCAAGGTGGCGTACGCCAGGCGTGACCTCAGCATAGCCCCCATGCCTAGCCCCCTCGCGCGACTCTTCCGGAGCCTTGTGGCTCGCCTAAAGTTATTGCAAAGCCTCTGGTCGTGACTCCATGGTGGGCTCGGCAATGACCTCCGTCCTGCTATCTTGGCGGTCTTAGTCTTGTTGCACAGGAATGGAAACCTTTGGCTGATTCCTCGGGACTCCACGCCTGCACTTGCCTCCTTTGCACCAAAGAGGAAACTGCTCTCCTGCGCCCGCTAGCGCCCGCTTGGCCTTGGTCGTCATGGCTCACGTCATCTGAACCTTGCGAGGTTAGGCTTGCATAGGAATCTCTGCTCCTCAGGAGCCAGCCTGAGGAGGCCGCTCCTTCTGGAGGTCTTGGTGTCGCCCGTGAGGGTCTTGAGTTGTTGATGCTGAAGGTGGGCCGTACCAGGCAGCTGATGGAGCCACGCCGTGGGCAGCAGGCAGGCAAGTTTGGGTACCCTCGTTCCCAGAACGCCAACAATTTCAAGTACTACTACTCAAATGCGGTCGTACATGTTAGACCAAGCCGATGCGTGTCCCTTCGGTGAGACGTGGGTCCACCGACCATCTGTTGGTGCGACCGACCGTAAGTATTACACGATTGGGACTTCTAGTTGTGGCTTTGGGTGATTTTCACAACCAAGCATTGAAAAACTAGTGATAAATCAATTACCACATTTTTCCAAATGACCAAGTATTTTCACAGGAATACAATACAGATAGATGGAGTGATTGTAACGGATGCAAACCGACATGGCGCCGCAAGTTCACTATAGCAGCAACCGAGTAGGTCACTGCATCGCTGGTGGGGAAGGACGACAGCTCACCTCGCCTACGATGGATGCCCAGCGGCGCCGCCTTAGCTGGTCCCAGGATTTGGCTTCTCCTACCGCCCATTTGAACAGTTGCACCGGCTGCTCATGCCATTCCGCAGGCACGCACGTTCTTTCCTCCACAGTCGACTCCGTGAATTTGATCTCTGCCAGCTCAAAATCAGAGCGGCGCTGCCAGATGCTGACATCCCTCGGCATCTCTCCCCTGAGATCGACTTGCGCCTCCGCCTCGTGCTTCGCCAGGCGCAACTCCTTCAAACTTGTCTCCAATCGATGCGACGCTTCCTCGATCCGATTTGCACTTGCTGCCCACCACCTGAAACGCAGCCCTGGCATGTCCTCCGGTGCCACCGATATGTTATTCCATAGCAATGGATCCCCTCTGAAACACATGTGCGTTTCGCTCAAAGGCGGTAGTGCTGTGGGCAACAGCGAGAGGGCAGCCCACGGGATCCTGGGATCTAAAGTATTATCCAAGGCGAGATCCGGTGGGCGAGGCGGGGAGGCGAGCCTAGGCGCTGGGAGCGCCCTACGAGGCTAAGATCAAGATAGTACTACTCCACTCCGTCCATATTTAGATACAAAGGCCAACAAAAGTAACCCAGGCAAATATTATTCATCCTTCCCGCGTCCTGGTTTATTGGCCCCCTTTTTATTTTGTGCCAATTTTTGACCAAAATTTAACTAACAAAATGTTAATGCATGTCAAAATTTAACTAACAAAATGTTAATGCATGTCATAAAAAAATATGTCATTGGAATCACATTTGAAGGTAGTTTTCGATGACATTAATTTTTATGACATGCATAAATATTGTGTTACTCAAAATTACGGTCAAAAATTGGCACAAAATACGAAGGAGACCAACAGAAGTAGCAACTCATGATTTAACTACTCGCATGCACGCAGTACAATAGTAATGTCTTTCTCAACTACTTCCTCCCTCATGTCCACTCCAATTCGCATCCATTGTATTAATTGGCCATCAATGAAGTGAATGACTTTACAGGTGTCAAATTATCACATGGGGTGGATCTTCGTACAAAAATGCGTCCCACCATGTACCCACCTGTCCATGCCAGGGAATGATTGTGTGCGTGCACATCATCGCTTCGTGCATGTACTGCCAGTGTGCGTGCGAGAGGACGAGTACATTCTTCTGGAACCAGCAGCACATAACTGTGATCAATCCAGACAAGGAGGTCGCGACAACGCCTCCACATGTGCCACATGGCTTCATGGATGCCCCCACATCATTTTAATAATAATATATTAACTAAAAAAGGGAAAGACACCGAGTAGCGTGCCATTGGAATTATAATTTACGTGTTTTGCTCATACTGGTAGTACTAGTAAGGTACACGTGCATTGCACGCATGAGATTTGGCAACCAAATTATGAATAAATACCACACTATAGCATGTAATCATTAAGTCATATATACATGATGTAGACGTTCATTTAATTATTGTAGTTCATCTCATTCAAAATCAATTAGTTTTTATAAAAAAGTTAATCTATTTTATGATTCATGGAATTGTGCGTTGTAAAGCATAAAGTAAAAACAAATAATGTCAATTCAACTAGAAAAAAAGTTTGGGCAGTTTCTAGAACAAAGGAGAAGTACTTGTGTTTGGAGGTTTGTGCATTATGCTTAAGTTCAACCATGGAGTCTTCTAGATTGTACATGTGGCAGAATCTGGTGGAATATAGATGATGTCCAATAGCCAGAAGTGCTCGGATTTTCCATCTCTACACCGTCTGATTGGCTTCATCTAACGACCATCTTTCAAATTTATTCGCACTAAATATAGGTGTATAGATATAGATATAGACTAGTTTGGCACATCATCTAAAGGCTTTCCACACACTCATTTTTTGCACAAATGTGCTCCACCGTGCACCGACGCGTTTGTATGTGGGAACGAGTGCATGTGTGAACCTCTTCTCTTTCACACACGTAGTCTATGTGTGTGAGAGATACTAAGATATGGTGAGGGAATATGAGTCAATGCAATTTGTGTGAAGGAGAGGCCTATATACATATATGTATGTGCATGGGGCCGGGGTGATATATGAGAAGGGAGGGGAGGGGTCGACCGCGCGAGATATCGGTATAGGCAAAAAGAGGGAAGAGCTCTACGAGCGTACACGCACTGGGATACGGGGGGTGGGGGCTGGAAGATGGTGGGAGGGGCCACATGGAGGGATACTATGAAGGAGTGCACAAGTGCGAGATCGAGATTTAAAGAGAGGGGGCGAGTGCGCGGTTGCACGCAGTGGCGGAGCCATGAAGAATAAATGAGCTTGGGGGCCGAGCATTGCTAATGCTTTACGGGGAGGGCCAATTCATCAACTTAAAGCATTTTACCAGCAATTGATCTACTGATCACATTCATATTAGCCTCAGTATATAGTGATGTTAGGGGGGGGCCAGGGCCCTTGCCGGCCCTGTCTTCACTACTGTGCGCGCGTCTGAGAGATGAAGCGGAAGGCATGGATGATAAGAGGGGGACGATGGATATATAATGTGGGTGTATTAGCTACGTAATCCTATATAGAGAGGTATAGATTGATCGATGTCTACATGGGAAAGAGGGTGAGACCTGACTAGATATATAGATCGATCGGTTTGTGTGGAAAACTGGGAAAGACCTACCTATATATATACACACACATAGAGGAACATCGATCGTTGCGCATGCATGTGAGAGATAAAGAATGCCCAAAGTGATGAAGAGGGGGAGGTGTGTGCGTGCATGCATGGGAGACCGACCTGAAGAAAAAGATTGCATGTGTGCGATGGATAATGCCGAGTGGTAGTGTGTGCATGCATGCACGAGAGAAAGTTAGTGGTACAATTAGAAAGAGAAGACGACTGTGTGGGTGTAAAAGTCTAGGTGAGGTCATAATCAATGTAAAGTTGAATTCAAATATTTGAATAAGAGATCGTGATGTTTGAAACCCATGCATTCATGGATATAACTGAGATATGCACGGTGTGGTTTGGAAACGAGCATTCTATACAGTATACACATTGAAGAAGGTCAGACTGATTTGAATTTGAGATACCGATGGCAGGCATCATTTGGCCATATTGCATCCATGCATGGACACGCTATTCAAATTGGAGATGATGGGTGGCTTTCGCATCACGTATCTATATCTATACCCCTATATAGTGTGCGAATAACTTTGAAAGATGGTCGTTGGATGAAGCCAATCCGATGGTGCAGAGATGGCAAATCTGAGAACTACTGCATCACCACCAGCCTTGGCTCATCGCGGGAAGTCTTTCCTTTCTCCGCAGCTGAAAACCTTCGAACGGGCGCCATTGGTGTCGCTACTAGCAATGGAGCAAAGGGGGAGAAGCGAGCGGAATGGGAAGAGATGGGCGACGGGGGCTCCGCCCCCTCCCCATTTATAGCAGGAGAAGGCCAACCAGCACCCCCCATGATCACGGGTGATGGTTTTACCTTGCATGCAGCAGGGACTCGTCGAGTCAGGCAGTTGCCGAGGCAGCGTGGGGAAGCGGAGATGCCCACGTCCAATCAACCGCCACGCGTCGAATAAGGCCGCAGGCTGTTGGGGCCCGCGACGCTCCGCACTTGCCCTTTGGCTTCGCCTGGAAGCCAAGTCCGAGCGCGCCTTGGGCCCGGGGGCTACTGCCAGCGTTCTGGGAATGGGGGTCCCCAGACTTGCCCGCCTGCGGCCCACGGCTTGGCTCTATGAGTGGGCCCGTGCGGCCCATCGTCACCAGCAAGCACTCAAGACCCTCGCAAGGGGCCAAGCCTCGCGAGGCGGACGTCACAAGACCTCCTCGGGAGCGGCCTCACCAGGCTGGCTCGTGAGGGGCGGAGAGATGAAGGCAAGGGGGTACCTCGCGAGGTTTCCCGTGACGCAAGCCATGACGATCGAGACCAGGCGGGCGCCAGTGCACACAGTGTCCTTGCTTCCTCTTTGGTGCTAAGGAGGCAAGCGCAGGCGAGGAGTAGCGAGGCGTCAAGCAAAGGTTTCCATATCGGTGCAGCGAGAGCAAGACTAGTAGGACGGCAAATGGAGGTCATCGTGGAGGCCAAGATGGCGTCACCACCAGAGCCTTTGGCAGGCGAAGACTACTTTTGTCAGGGTAAGTTGTACTAACAGTCCCCCTTCAAACTTGGCCGTTGTGGGATCCCTTCCCGCTCAATATTTGCGAAGTGGACCATGGCCTCTATAAATAGGACTAGCCACCACAGTAGGAGGCAAAGGGGGAACTGAGCCTCAACTCGTCTCGAACTCATTCAGTTCATCCTCACACCCACCAAGCACAAGAACACCTCACCTCAGGAGGCTGTTCTTCCCCTTGTACTGTACATCCTCAGCCCGATAGGCAATCCACCACCACCACACTGGAGTAGGGTATTACACCACAACGGTGGCCCGAACCAGTAGAAATCTTGTGTCCTCGTGTTCTTTGGGTTCGGCAAGCTAGTCCGTGAGATCGCGGAGTGTGAGAGCGTGGGAGGGGAGAGATCTTCCTGCGCACCCCAGTGTTCGAACCTCAAGGGTTTTGCCGGAACCCAAAATCCGACAGATGGGATGGGCCATTCATTATTGACCAAGTACTAATTAGAGGAGCTTACTGAATTTGAGAACCAGAGGACGGTCGTATAGAACCCAACCCATGGAACGCGGAGCTACTCCGACGCTTTTACGATTGACATCCCGAGCACTGCTTATTTATATAACTTACACCTTTTTCTTTGTTTTTTTTGTTTTTTCCACCTGAGAACATTATCAAATAATCTCAGGGGATAATATGGCATGTTCTTTTCAAAACACGCGTCGTTCCACCTCTTATAGACTATTGTCTTTCAAGCCACCATATGCATCGATTTGATATAAGATTTGGCCAAGCTGGGTTGCCCAGCACCTGTGCTTGCCCCTTCCGTTCCCGATATTTTGGCTAGGGGGCAAAGGGAGCACCGCTGTGATTGTTACTCTTGGGTCAGCCGGCGCAGTACCTTAGATGGAAAAAGCCGAAAGCTAGCATTCTTACAGTACAAATCGGTCGGCCATGACATAGGGTTAATGTGGAAGGGATCTTTTCCATCCCCGACCAGGGACTTTACCTCCGAGGTCACCCGTCTTTGGACCGATGTGCTCGACACAGCCACCCGAGGAAAGGAACTATTGGAAGAACTATTTTCCTTGGAAGATGTTTCTTACATTAAATAGTAATATAACATAACTTTCTGCAACCCTCTTTTCTTTCGAGCCGTATAGCAGGATTGCCTTGTCACTTGAAGCACCTGGTCTGATGACTTTGGCCAGTTGTATGGGACACTCCTCGGCCATTAGCCGAGGAGGTGGAAGCCGATGGCTGGCTGATAAAGTTCGGACGCGTGGTCTGAAAATTGACATAAAGTACCTTGATACATAAAGTCATGCACAATTATTGCACACGGTCTAGTCCAGCGGACAATCCTTCTACAAAAACAACACATTACACATCACACTCTCGTACGCGTAGCTAGTAGGGATTTCCTCCCCTTCTGACCCCATGGGTCCTACATCGGCTTGCTGCGTCGTCTTCAGACCTATATAATGGGTCTTCACCATGGCCCAGGCCTCCCTCATGCCTTCTCGACAAGAAAACACTTTCCAAGCATGGATCTGGCGCCGAGCTCTTTTCCGTTGTTCGGCCAGAATGGCCATGTCTTCAGGCACCCGCGTTAGTTCGAGCCATAAATCCTGAAAATGTCCTTCTTCAATTTCCGTGCACTCTCACGCACCATGGATAGATGAGCCGCCATGTCTTTGGATATTTGACCTCAGGCGTCAAGAGGCAAACCGCACAGAGAAGCTGACAAAAGGACGAAAGTCAACCTACTAGTCATCACGGCTACATTACATTCCAAACATACTACACGAACAAGCATGACTTACCAAAAGTCATGTCATCAGTTTGATGATTCTTCAATTTAGCGGCTGCCAGTCAAGCTTTTAAGCTCTCAATCTCCTGGCTGAGTCGGGCGATTTCAGCCCTGAGCGCGTTGACGCCCTCTACTCTTTGAGTAATAACATGTTGGTTCGCTTGACGCTGTGACTCCGCATATATCCAATCCTCGCGGTCCTACTTAAGGTCCCTCTCAAGATGACCCAGGGCATCTGCTGGTACAAGGGACTATGGCATCAGGCTATCTAATTTCCCCCATGGCACTAACAAAAATGCCAGAAATAGCACTTCCAGTGCGCTTCTCTGGTGAACTTCTTCACCTACTCCACCTCGGCCAAAGCGGTCTTCAGCTTTCCCTTTGTTTGGGTAAGCGCCTTGGCTAGCTGGTCATTCTTCAAACAAGCCTCCTGTTAAAGGCAGCATGCACTGCATGTTATTATAGCCTTGCTACGGTCCCATTCGCCCATACGAAGCCTTAAGGGCTGCTACTATCACTGGTACATCGAGCTGCTATACAAACAATTTTTAACCCCTTTCCACGATGGCATTTTAAACCGTCGCCAAGTGAGTGTGTGCGATAGGGGGTCCTTCCCACACGACCCAAAACCCGCCGGGGATAGGGAACCATGATGCATATAGTTGTGCATATAAAACTGTTTCTAATATCTCGAATATCCCAAATGCTCCATCTTTGCTACTCGTTTGTGCTCGCATTGCCATCGCATCCGGTATTTTATGGTGACATGTTTATGATGCGCGACCCATCACAAACATTTCACGATTATAGAGCATGTATGGTAAGCAGACAATCACACACATTTACTTTTCCTGGGCTGTATGCGATTCGATGTAAGAGTGCATACAGTTTACCCTATAAAATTGTATGGGAAGCTTGAATATATCCCACACGATTCATCCGTCGTACCCGTGTCAGATGAAGACCTATCGCATGCATTCTTCTATGACCAAACGTTTGTGATGCGCACAACATCATAAACAGTCCATAATTACCAAGCGTGTGTGATAAGGTGACTTTCAGAAACATTTAATAAGAAGGAACTGTGTGCGATTCTGTTGTTAATCTCACACATTTTTTCTTGGCTAGCCGTGTGTGCAGTAGAGATTGATCGCACACGTAGTGGATCCGAGAAACGTGTCTGATCTAAACACTTATCGCAGACGTTTTCCTTTCGCAAACGGTGTGCAGTGTAATCCCTAATTTAACCCTAATTTAATCCCTGCATTTAAAAATCACAGATTTTGAATCTGAAAGTAGGCAAACACTTATTTGATATCAAACCATGTTTATTACAAATATAGGTTCAGCCACGAATGCATAATTCGATGCACGTACAAGTACATATACTGAAGAACTACAGAAGCACCAAGTAAGAATGATGGACCACGGTTGTACTAAAGACTATAAATAGAGAGGAGAAAGACATTCTGGTTGCTGGAGAAGGTAAGGCGGAATGCCCATATTGTGCCCTCCTCCATGCGTAATGCACGCACGACTCTAGGCCAACCCCTTGTGATGGCTGCCTGCCCATCCTTCATTGTCTTCATCAGGACTTCTCGATGCTCATTGTAGTCTGGATGAAATACTATAACCTTCATTGCATGTCCACCAATCATGTACTTTGTGAGGTAATCTTGAGTAAACTGCTCATTGTTGTGTTGGATAGAGTGTAAACAAATAATTTTCTTGCCACCGTTCATATCTTTTTGCTAATAATCCTTATCAGTTTACTCACTTGATGCTTGTTCATGAATATCTCATTGCCCCATACGCAAAAAGAGTCGATGCATGGATCTTTGCCAAGGGAATATGAACCGACAAGCAACAAGTCAATATTAGAAGCTAACAAGTGTCCATGCCTGGATCTATATGTACTACATTATGGAACGACGGGGGTAGTACAAGCCGAGGGATGAAACTAACTTCGGCAGAAAATGGTGGCCACTCCCATTGTTGTGCTGCATAACTAGTGGAAATGCATGATAAGTACAACAACCTTAACATCAAACAAATATACCAAAGGTAAACAACATGCATCATCTCCAAATGATAGCTTGAATGTGTTGGTTTCAACATGTTGTTAAAGCAGATATAAAATTGAAGGGAATGTTACCCACAACAGGCTTAATAGCCATTAAATATTGCAATTCAAACTAGTATTGCTGAAAATGAATAGAACGTAGCTCACGCTTAAACATCACATTTGATAAATGTGTAAAACTGAAATAAAGGGCATGTGTTAACTACACTAGGCATAACTGGAACCAAATATAGTCGTTCAAACTGGTATTGATAAAATCGAGCGGCACAATTCCGACTTGCACAAAATGAACATCACATTGTGAATGATTGAAATAAACAAGGCATAAATGATCAGTATAACAACCAAATATAACTATTGAAAACTAGAAAGAGTGTCACTTCAACCAACCTAACAATCAAATACAGATAAACATAGCATATGCTTGAAAACTGGACAGAGTCTCAGTGCAACCAACCTAACAAGCAAATACAGATAAACAGGGCATATGCTGGAAAAGTGGACAAAAGCTCACTGCAACCAACCTAACAACCAAATACAGGTAAAAAGGCATCTGCTTGATAACTGGACAAATGCTCACTTCAAGCAACCTAACAACCCAATACAGATAAACAAGGCATCTGCTTGATAACTGGACAAATGCTCACTGTAACCAAGCTAACAACCAAATACAGATAAACAAGGCATCTACTCACTATAAACAACCAAATATAGCCATTCGTGAAACTGAAGTGGAAAATTCATACTTAAACATCACATAGCCCTATGGAACATTACATTTTTGCATAACTGAAATAATTAAACACGACACATTCAAAACATCGCATGGAAAAAGCTACTACAACAAAGGGTACAGGTTGGCAAGCTAGAAAAGGTAAGATTTGCTTATAGGATGTTGCCTCACATGTCATGGATGGGATCCTTCCAGTTGGAAGAGCACAGACCCATGGTGCGCTCTCCGATGTCACAGATGGGTTATTTCACCTTGGAAGAACCTTTGTGGGTTCCCTCCACGTGGTCCTGGTCGATGAGACCTGACTTGGCAATTGAGGATCCCAAGCCGCCCCCGTAGAACGTGTCCTATAGAGATGACAAAATGGGCTCGATGGCGTACAAGGATCCCAAATCCTTGACCGCGTTGTGGAGGAGATCAGCAGCAGGGTTGTCAAAAGTGATCGACGACAGTTGACCCAGAGGGTTTGGGGATGGACCACTTAACCAGTGACATGGCCCGCGTGAAGCCATCTCTATTGACGAGCTTGATGTCATAGCCAACTTTCTCGAGATACAGTAATACGCTAGCCCACTGACGTGAAGCTTTCATCATTGCAATGTAGTCAACGTCCTCGCCGGCTTCCGCGGTGAGGTGTTTCTCCGAGATCGACAGGTTTGGAGGAACAACAGCCACCTCGCCAACATCTGCCGGAGAGGCCATGATAAACCTCTTCTTGGCCGAACGCTCGTTGGGCTCCCCGGGATACGTGGTCGGGCTTAGGTTGCGACTCTCTGGAACAAGGGATGTGTATCTGGCGGGGAGGGACACTGCAGGCCTCATATAAAAACTCAGGGGGGGTCGACGGTATTGATGGGTAACCTGAACTTTATTATCTAAGCTAGGAGGAACGGGCAGACCGACAGGGGTTGGTGGCGAGCTAGGGTTCGTGGGGGACTGTGGAGGGGGCTGGTGTTTGAGGATACGCCACGGCTACTGAAAATTTTAGTAATGGTGGGTGGAGATGCTGCTGGACGAGGGAGGGCGACGGTTGAAATGCCTCGGCTACTGCAATTTTACTATGAGGTCAATGCTAGAAGAGTTGGGGCTATGGATGAAGTACTGCGGCTACTAAAATTTGGGTGAAGGAATTGATGCAGGGCGGGAGCACCCAAGATCGCACACGGTCCAATAAGAATATGTGTGTATGATAATAAGAAAAATCGGTAGAACCGCCAATTTTTGCAATGCTCCAGGCGGGTAGTTTGTTTTTAGATTTCTAGCTAGCTGGTCTATCGCACACGGTTCGTCCTAATTTTCAGATGCAGACGTCGAATTCAATCTATATAAACTACCCGCCTTTAGCTTGCGCAGGTGGTGATTTTACAGCGCACTAGCATCGCACACGGTTAAGCTGGTACTTCCACCCTTGCTCGCATTTGCGCAGCCGTGGTGATTTCACAAAGCACTTGCATCGCACATGGTTAAGCCAGTACACCCGTGTCCCTTGAGTGTCATTCGAGTCTTCGCACCAAAAAAACGCCAGAGAGAGTCAGAAGACAGCCAAACCCGCATGTGGCCCAAATATATATGAATGAAATGGGTGGTCTATGATGTTCAAAAATTCCAATGCACAACTTTGACCGCGCGGGCCCACGGTTGGGCGCGTCGTCGAAGATCGATGAGAGGGGCCAGAAGTCTAGAACCACCTGGAAGTGGCCAAATATATGTAGGAATATAGGGTGTGATGTTCAAAACTTTAAATACACAATGCACAACTTTGGTGGTACCTGCCTCAGAAACCCGAAAGCACCCTTGGATATATCTATATAGACATAATGTCGTAGCTACCTAGCTAGGGTGCTTGACCCACCTCCCACTCCGTGCCGGCAGGGCAGATGCACATACTGATACTTTGGTCATACATGCATGTCGCCATGACCTACCATAAGACGGACCAGTGAATCTATCGCTTGGTCAAATGACAACTGTTGTTGTCGATAAAAAATGGATAGAATACACACACACAGCCGGTCTATTCTTCTAATATTAGCAGAATAGTTATTCTGCTAACACTTATGAACTGCATACTCAATGCGAGGGCACTGCACTTTTAGTAGCAAAAGTACTGCAATACATGGACTAGTGAACTTCGCGTCGGAAAACACTGCACGCGGTGTTTTTCGGTACCTTTTTTCTCTAGTTTTCTAACCCTTTGTTGGAATGAGGCATATAATATACCATTGGAAAGCTATGGATTAGGCGCAACTTCACCATGTAGCAGTTTCAAAAACGGTTCAGTGCCCGATTAGTGGCAGCGAGAGTATTTTCGCATTTTTTCTAAACCGCTCGTCGGAATGAAGCAAATGATACACCGTTGGAAAGATATCGTCGAGGCGCAAATTGTTCATATATATTACTTCTCTAATTCGTTGCACTGGATGTTCTCAAACATCCAACATGATTGGAATTGGGTATAGGTACGAGTTTTGTGGACAATTTGTTGTTAATTTCAACGGATTTGATTTTGGGTTTGTGTCTTTGTCCGCGGGAGTGGTTTCCGCCGCTTCTGTCGATTTGTTGTTTTTCTGTGAAGATAGACGGTGGATTTGCTTGCAGTAGTGACATTGAATCCTTCATACGTTGTTAATTTGGTCGGGCAAGCCCATACGCTCTGAAATTCGGCGATTGGATCTCGTTCCCGCCCGCCTTGGTTTGTTCTTTGATGAGACAGCTTGGTGGCGCATCGTTTTGATGTTAGGGGGTTGTAGGATACCGTTCGAGGTCGCGGACTGACAAGGTGTAGTCACCCAAGTGATTAAATCTGGAAGCCAAATTCGATAGTGTGTATTTTTCCAATCATTCTACTGTCTGTTTTACAAGTTGGACTTCTATATCTTTTGTGTTAGAACATCTATCGTTTTTATGCATGTTTTTAGGTGATGCTGCAATACGATCTTTTTGGTTGGTGTTGATATAAAAATTGTGTGTATGTTTTTTCTTATGTCACAGTACTCATATGTGTAAATGTGGAGCTGGTCCATAGACACACGCATCCTCTTCATCTTTAATCTATCTTCGGGGGTGGTTTTTTGGATCATCCACGGTCTGTAGTAGAAGTTGTACCTCTATGGTACCAGTGATTGAACTTCTGGGTTTCCACATTGCAAGGCGGTGCAGCATTCTGCTCTATATTTCTTTGTTTTTTTTGTAATTTTCAATTTTCGAATTGGTTTTGAGTTTGTCCCGTGGGCAACCATGGGATTAGTCCCAACTATGCATGCATACTTTTTTATTTTTTTGTAACATGTTTGCATACCTCAAACAGTGGTAGCACTTAAGTACGTATTTAACCTACTAGATTTTTGGTGATGTATAATTTGCTTTTTTGACATGTTCATCTAATGTTTTTTCAAACTCTCGAACTTCTGTGTCTTTACAATTTGAACTTCATCAATAAATTTTGATAATTTTTTTGGATTTTAAATATTTAATCATTGAAAACCGCATTGCGCCTGTCAACCTAGCGCGCAGCAATGCGGTAGCGCGAGGCCGAGCCTCATGTGTACTTTGTGTGTAGGTGAATTTTGAACTTTTATACTGTTTCCAAGTTGTATATTTTAGTTAGATATGGACTTCATATGTTTTTCTATTTGAACTTCTTCTTTTTGTTTCTTAGTCTTTATTTATTCATATGCCTTACTTCTCTTGATGTGTACTTGAACTTCTGTTATTTATTTTTTGAACTTCTTCTTTGTTTGTAATTGCTTACTTTGTGTATGTATTTTATTTCCCTTGGTAGTGTACTTGACCTTCTGTTTGCCATCAATTTTTGGTTATAAGGGATACCAATAGATTGTTCATTTGATCTTATCTTTTTAAAACAGATGCATTCAAATGGTCAAATGGTGCATTCATTTTTGAGGAGATGTATTTACTTTTTAGTGGTTGGGGGTAAAACTGTAATTAATCCTGGCGCTCCAACACTTGCTAGAGAGAGGCATTTACTGCCCGACTCGCTCGCGCACAACTTGTCAGAAAGCACTGCCCCCTGTCGCACGCTCTCTTCTCCCTCTGTGTCGCTCCGCTCGCTTCCTCCAACTTCCCCCGATTTCTCCGCCGCTGACTCTTACGCTGGTGAGTGGAGTAACCGGCGCCCGCCCCGATCCAATTTCTGCCCATTCCCCGCTCTCCCTCTCTTAGCTCGCTCTGTTCTGCTTTGAAACGAGGGCGGCAACTGTTTGCGCGGTTCCAAGGTGCACGTGGCGTCGTGGGTTTGGAAGAACCACCGCGGATTCGTGCGTTTGGGTCGGTTGGAGAGGTACAAATGCTGCCTCCCCCCAATGCTTGCACTTAGTACTCGCCAGATCTTACGAGCTTTATCTATTCCCTCTGTGTGCTCTTGCATTCGCCTCCTCCCTTTTCTTCTGATGGTTGGATGCGAGATTAGGTAGGGTTCTTGTGCGTGTGGTGGGTGGATTCAATTCACCCGTGGTCATTTTTATCTGGGAGATGCTTGTGTGTGCTATTTCACCCGTCATACTTGTGTGGAGTTGATTCGCCCTTTTGGTAATTTCACAATTGAGATGCATGTAAGAAGGTTGTGGTGTGGTGGTTGCTGCTGGATCGGATGTACCTAATGCATTATTTTTATTGATTTCGTAGTCTAGATTGTTTCTGTCACATGCAAGTTAGTTTATGAGTACTACTTTTGCTGTGCTCACCTAGATGTGCTACTGTACATCTTTCATGATTGTTTATGTGTTTTAGTTGTTTCGTCCTAGGGTTTGATTTAGTTGCTTTTTGTATTTGTTGTATGATTTTCTACTTGCTAATTATATGCAATTTATTCCCTGTTTTCTATAGGTTGTTCTAGGGTTTGGAGTACCATTCATCAAGGGGGTTGTGTTGTCATGGCTTCAAAACCTTCTCCAAGTATTTTAATGTATATGCATCTTGTATTTTAAATAGCAGTTTTCTTTTATATGTTTTCCCATATCTTCACTTGGTTGTCTTGTTCGACTGCCCATTCTTAAAAGTGTGAACTTCTAACAAAGGTGATGTGTATGCATTTTACCCTTAATTTAAGTTAGTAGAGTGTTGCTTAATTTTTATTTGATGAATTGCTGGTGAACTATGTCACCAAGTGTTCTTGGGCTTCCCAAATGTTTCATATTTATAGTGTATATCTTTGTATATTTGTGATCATTTTCATGGTATTGATAATTAGGTTGGCTGTGAAATAGTATTTGTGCTTATGCTACATCTTTTTTATGTACTACTTGCTTGGGTCACATAGTTGAACTTTTGGTATAGATTATTGTTGTTTATAATGAAATTTGGTTGAACTTCTCTTTTGTGAATTTGTTTTACTTCTTTGTTATGTATTGTTGAACTTCTGGACATTCATCTATATTTAGTACTCCCTCTGGTGTAGATTGTTCTATCTTTAGTATGTAAAATATTAGATTGTTCATTGTTTTACTTCTTTGTTAGGTATTGTTGAACTTCTGGATATTGGACATTCATGTATAAGTAGAACTTCCTTTGGTATAGGTTTGTGGATTACAACTCAGCGGCCTTTTTACTTCCATTTTTTGTAGTTGGTGATGAATTGAATAGTTCTGAAAAAATGCCCATGATCAAGATGGAGCTTCAGAAGTTAGTACTGATGCTCCAATATCTGATGTGGCTAAAACACCTATTATTCCTTTGACTCTGATTGCTGAGGTTGCTTCGAGCCTTGAGAAAAAATTAAGCCTTGAGGATCTTGCTTCTGCAGCTCTTGCTCCACCTAGTATGTGCAACTTCTTTTCTTTTTATTTTAAATTCTTGAGCCATGTTTTTTGAACTTGTTCTTGTCATGTGTTTCTGAAAGTGTCACGTGCTCTAATCCTCTGAGCTACAGGCCCAGCTATCTCCACTGGATCTCTTCCTATAACTAGATGGGGGTGAATAGGCGATTTTCATGAAAGTCTTCAAAACACGGGGGCTTTGAAGACAAATAGTAGAAATGAACCTATTGATATGCAGCGGAAGGTAGACTACACTAGACAAGCGATAGTCAAGTAAGCAATGAAGTGAAAGCACGACGACTATCAGCAGCTAGGTAGTATGGATTAGGATGGAAGATAGTACGAAGCCAAATAGCAAACATTCTTTATACAGTGAAGCCAATTAGTTCAAGCAATCAGGCAATGACTTCACGAAGACAAACTGTAAGTAAAGAGAGGTAAGAGATTGAACCAGTTGTTTGGTGAGGACAAAGATTTGTTGGACCAGTTCTAGTTGCTATGACAACTGTACGTCTGGTTAGGGAGGATGAGATTCAACTCAGAAGACCGTGTCCTCACCTTATTCCCCTTGAGCTAAGGACACTTAGTCCTCTCCCTATCACTCTGGTAAGTCTTCAAGGTAGACTTCCAAACCTTCACAAACTTCGTTCACCGGCAATACACAATGCCTCTTGGATGCTCAGAATGCGACGCCTAACCGGCTGGAGGATTCACAGTCCTCAAGTGTAACAAGTCCTCAGATCACGCGGACAGAAAGACTTTAGTGATGCCGAACACTCTTTGGCTCTGGGTGTTTTCTGTAATATATATATATATATATACAACCCGTCTATTCTGATAATATTATCAGAATAGTTATTCTGATAACACTTCCGCACTGCATGCTCAACGCGAGGGCACTGCACTTTCTTTGGCAAGAGCACTGCATTACAGAGACTAGTGAACTTCGCGTCGGAAAAAACTACGCGTAGTGTTTTTTCGGTACTGTTTTCGCTCTAATTTTTTAACCGTTTATCGGAATGAGGCGTGTAATATACCGGTGGAAAGCTACGGATTAGGCACAACTTCGCCATGTTGAACACTTTTTGAGATTGCCCGCGGTTTAAGAGCAGTTTCAAAACCGGTGCGGCCCACAAAGAGTGGTAGCGAGCGTTTTTTCGCCTTTTTTTCTAAACCGCTTGTCGGAATGAGGCAAATGATACACCGTTGGATAGATATCGTCGAGGCGCATCTTTTTCATAACTATTGTTTTCTGTAATTCGTTACGGTTTAAGAGCAGTTTCAAATTTACTAAATCGCGGAATTCTGTTTTTATTTTATTTTTGCAATTTTTGGTACTGTTTTCGCTCTAGTTTTTGAACCATTTGTCGAAACGAGGCGTGTAATACGTCGTTGGAAAGCTATGAACAAGGCGCAACTTTCATATGTAGAAATGGTTTTGAGATACCTTACAGTTTTATGTTAATTTTGAAAATCGTGTGGCGGACGACGTGCGTTGTCGAAACGATTCAAATGATATGCCGTTGGAAAGATATCGACGAGACGCAACTTTTTCATGTAGAATACTCTCTCTAATTCCTTACGGTTTGGGAGCAGTTTTTAATTTACCGAAATGCGGACACTCTGTTTTTCGCAACGCCAAAATCGACGTGGGTACTTCATCCGAGTGAAAACCGCACTGCATCGGACGAAACACCGCACTGCATCAGACGTGTTAGAGAACTGATGGTTTATTTTATTCAAACGTAATTTTTTCAAGGAACGAGAAAGTAGAGTGCACTTCACATCGGGTGTAAATGAACCACAACACTACCAAGAAGTGATCCGCATTACTTTTTTTCTCTTTCCGTAATAATTTTTTTGCACTTACGGGATGAACAACATCACACAGCGGACCACACTACTTCAGAATGAAAACCGCACTTCATCGGACGGGCAAGCGAGCTGCATAATTTCTTTTGTCCGACGTTATTTTTCTCATACGAGTTTTTGTTGTCTTTTTTTTAACTTTTTTTATGGACGAGAGTGGACCGCAAAGACAAGGGCAAGTGAGCCGCGACATATATGAAAGTGTACCGCATTACCATCTTGTTGTTTTGCTAATTTTTTTGCATTTTCATGTTGGGCGCAAGTGAACAACATCACTCTCAAAAGTGAACCACACACATTTTTTGTTTTCTTTTTAATTTTGGAAATTGTTCCGCACTTCGAGGACAAGGCGAGTGAACCGCTAGGACAAGGCGAGTGAACCACACTGTTTTTTTGCTTGCTTTTGTTTGTTTATTCACCACCGTGTTTTTTGTTAAATGTAGTGAACCACAAGACTCCTCGAAGTCGGCTGCATCCATCCATTTTTCCTCTTGAAAAGTGACCCATTTTTAATGCTTTTTGAAATGAACTTCCCAACAAATTTTTTTTACACAAAATACATCATATCCCAACCAGATACATTCAATAGACACACAAAAAACCACAAACAGCAGGAGACTAAACTGCATGCAGTTTTGCTCTGAGCTGCACGCCGCACACGCCGCACATTAGGGATCAACTGCACTGCAATCATGCGGCCGGTGAACCACATGATGTGGACCGACGAACTACACGACCCGTTGGGGGAGAGCTTGCGGACACATGACCCGCGAAATATGAAAAAGCAAACAAATGTCCTAAACTTCAACCCCGCCATAGCCACACCGCATCGTCTGCCGTTTGGGAAGAAGAGAACCACAACAGATCGCCGCATAAACAACAGTAGTAGACTGAGATGCCACGGGAACTTCTCTCATCACGGCTCTCCTTAAAGTTCACTACAGCAGAGACCAAATCGACTCCAGCGAACCACATCATGCTCGTGCCCGAGCTGTACGCGGAGGGGTACAGAACTGCAGAAGCAAAGAAAAATGACGGCGCGCCATGGATGAGCTGGTAGAGGGCTCGTGGTGCACTACTGCAGGCTCGTGGTGCACTGCTCCAGGTTCGCGGCGCACTGCTCAAGGATGGCGGCGGGGCTGGGCGGGCCGGCACGACGGTGGAGGTAGAAGGAGGCCGAGGAGGGAAGGGTGAGTCGCGGAGGTGGGGTGGCGGTGCGGGGGGAGCAGGTGGGGCGGCGGCGCGCGGAGAGCAGGTGGGGCAGCGGCGTGAGGGGGAGCAGGTGGGGCGGCGGCGCGGGGGGGGGGGGGCGTCGTGGCCTGTCTCCAGCAGCGGGGCATCGCGGGGGCCCGCTGTGGCCTGGGTCAGGTGCCGGGCAGGCCGGATCCCATCTAGTGGCACGTCGGCGGAGGGTGGCTTGGGGATGCAGCTGGAGGGGGGCGGCGCCGGGGGAGGAGAGGAAGGTGGTTGGTGGTGGGGAATTGGGGGAGGCGTCGGTGTGGAGGAAGAGAGACGAAGAGGTGGTCGAGTGGTGGGCGTGGGGGCGTTGTTTTTCTTTTTTTCTGTTTGTGTCGTTCAGGTCGGGTAGCTACTGAGTAGGGTGTTGTCAGAATAAGCTTTATGTGTTATTAGAATAAGGTCTTAAGGCTGTTATTAGAATAGACCCACCCTATATATATATATATATATATATATATATATAGTTGTATAGTTTGCCTTTGAATGCAAATGCACATGACAGGTTTTCTTTGTGGAGATCATCTTCAACTTATGAAGACAATTCATCATGCATATAAAAAGATAACGAAGATAATGACATGCATAATGAAAAATGGACGTCTGCGGAATGGCTTCATGCGAGATTTATCATCACATCACAAAGTGGCACAAAAGGTAGTAGACCGCCATCGAGTTTAAGTGTTACAACTCATAGAACCAAAAGTTTCAAAAGACGAGAGTTGCAAAAACTTAGGCAAGAATAATGCAACCACCCATAAGGACCCGCTTGAAGACTATCAACTCATAAGCTTCTCCCCCTTTTGTCAGTAATGACCAAAAAGGTTCAAAGACATAGAGTATCTACTCGTTCCCATTAGGAGTAGATGCAGGTGCAGGGTCGACGTTGGAGTTTGGTGGTGCAGAGGGGCATGGTGCAGTGTCGAGACGTAGTGAAGCCATGGTTGGTGAAGTGGCATCGTATTCTTCATCGATGACTCCCGCAACAACAGTTACAGCCGAAGATGAATACTCAGAATCTTCTATTGAGGGAGTGCGACGCCAGCTTGCATTCTGGGGAGGTCTAGAAGAAAACTTGAAGTCCTCGGTGAAGCTACCTTCGCGAAGATCAGCTTCAGGACAGAGCAGTGTGAGACTCTTCCAGGACCGCTGACAGGCTTCATAGGAAACAAACGAGTTCTTGGTGGCCCAGTTTCGAATGCGATTGACATCCACCAAGATACTCTGCAATTGATGTTTGAGCCAGTCATGATGCTTATCCTGCTTCTGATGTAAGGCCACAAGAAGCTCTCGGTCATTGAGTACACGAGAACGCTTCTGAGGCCTTTGAGCAATTGTAATGTCAGTGGCTTCGGTGTTTGCACAATGAGGCACACGCATATTGCCAGCCAGAGGATAGGATCGAGTTGCAGCATTTGGAACAAGAATGCCATCCATTGGTTGCGTGAAGCTTTGGTGATCAGCATTATGAAGATATAGCGGCTCCTTGGCAGCCTCGGGGTAGATCGCTTCAATGGACAGATCAACCTCAGGCAGGAAGACAAGATGGTTGCGCGCTGAGGGCTGATAGTCAATAGAAGAGTGGAGCTTGATCAGGCGCATCACCCATGGAGCATAGAACTTCAGGCCAAGCAGATCAATCCCAGATGCAGCAAGTTATCTGATGAAGAAATCCTGGGTGTTGAATCTGATGCCATTGACGATATAGAACACCAAAGTCTTCATGGCTCCTTCAAGTTTGGCTTCAGAAGTATATCCCTTGATTGGCCATAGAGTACGCCTCAGAATATGATAAATTGTGCGGGGCAAGTACTCGAGGTCTTTGACGAAGAACTCTTTGGGGTATGCAGCATCTTGGGGCAGTGGCTTCATCATGTCGAGAATCTCGCTCATATTGGGTTCAGGCCTCTGAAAAATGCTCTGTAGTTCATTCCTGTGAAGCTGACAACCAGGTTCATATAGCTCACCTGGAGTGGATAGGGAAGTAAGCTCGATGATGTCTTGAGCTTTGGCTTCATGGTGTACATCCCCTGACATCCACTCAAGGACCCATGTCTTCGGATCCCTGTTGTAGCCACGAATGTGAAGAGTGGCATAGAACTGCAGCAGAAGCTCTTCATTCCAGTGCTCCTTGTCAGTAACGAGTTGGAGAAGACCAACCTCCCTGAAGCAATCAAGAGCTTCTTCCAGACAGGGTAGCCTAGCAATAGCTTCACAATCAAGACGCATGTGAGGAAAGATTCGCTCTTGATTGTATAGGATGCAGGAGTAGTAGCTGATGCTGATAGCTCCAGAATCGATCGGAAGAGATCTTTAGCTTCGAGTAAGGATTCTTGGCGCTGTCAAAGAAGGTGTTGTGTGCCCTATAGCTGTTCACGCTGAATGATCCTGGGGATGTGGCAGCACCTGGAAGCCTTGGTAGCATTGGCTTTGCCTTCTGAACCCGAGGCCTCTGCTCCACATGGTAGTCATATTGTAGTCCAGGAGCAGTGGGAGGAACCAAGATAGTCCATTTCACAGTGACTAGCTGCCCACGATCCAAGGCCTGTTCAATGGTGTGAGGCCTAGGAAGTGTAGTAGTGGCTTCAGCAGATAGATTGGCTTCAAGTTGCACATGAGCTTCAGACACCATATTTTCTTTAGGCTCCACATTGTCTTCTGCCATGACTATGTCACTGGCTTCAACATCATTGGTGGTGGCAGCCTCCGTGGTTTCAACCTCCGTTCGTTCAATGACAGGAGGGTCGGGCACAGTCACATTCTCCTCGAGAATGACTTGATCAGTAGCAGGGGGTGTGGCAACTCGTTCTTCTTCTCTTTCTCCTTGATCTTCATCGGCTGATGCAGCCGGAATCTCTTCAACCGCTTTGTCTTCAGACTCAGAGTCATTCGCAGTAGGGGTGGCTCTAGGAAACACTTGACATGCTAGTGAGCTTTGTGGCGCTTCCCCTTCCGGAATGCTCGACATGGTGACCTGTGACCTAGGGCCTTTGCGAAGCCTGCGAAAAGCGGGCGACGCCTGTGGTGATGGAGTGGTCGGCAGCATGTAGTTGTCATCCTCAAGCACTGGAGTGGTGACATGAGGTGGTGGAGTTCTGGGTGTCTCATCATGAATGGGGGTGTCTTGTTGAGGGCGATCGACCCATGAATCATCCTGAGCAATTGGCGTCAATGGAGGACCAATGCTAATGAGTTCGTTGTTCGTAAGAACAGGCGATGATATCATTTGGTGCTCAAGTTGAGGAAGGACTTCATCATCTTCAACATTGTCTTCACGACCAATGTCTTCACCTGTGATGGGGTCAACAGCTGGACCTTCTTCATCTTTAGGAGCCTCTGTGAAAGCAGGCTCGTGGATCACAAGGCGACGTTCTTGGTTGGTGGAGGCTGGACGGGCAACAGAAATGGGCTCAACAACGAGGGGCTAAGAGGCCGCGTCAATTTCTTCTTTGATGGTGCATCATCAGAAGCATTCTTCTGCTTGCGTTTCTTGGCTTTGGCTTCAGCTGCCCTTGTCTTCTTCAGTTCTGAAGCTGCTGAGGGGACCTTAGGCTTCGAGCCTGTCATGCTGGCAGGGAAGACAATGCGAGGTTCTTCCTGCCTTGATGCTTCACTTTGAGCTACAACAGACTTCTTCTTTTGTTTGGCAGCCATCTTGGGGTCAATGCCAGGATGCCCAAGAGCCTTGCGCTTCTCAGCCTGTTTGTGTACTTGAACACATTTCTGCGCAAAGTATTTCATGCGCTCTCTTGAACCTTTTGCTTCTTCATGCTTCTTGTGAAACTGTTCCTTGAGCTCATGCAACATCTTCTTGAAGATCTGAACATCTGCCACGCTGAGCTTGGCCGTGTTCTTCTTGAAGTGAGCCTTCTCATAGTCAATTTTATTTTTGAGCTTGACAATCTTCTGAGCCAAGGCCAACTCATTAGCAATGGCTCCATGGAAGGTGACGTTGATGTCCACTGGCAGCTGAAGATCATCAATGTTGATGCTCTGGTCATCAAACCACTCGTCGATGAAGTTGTTCAGAATATCCACATCAAATAGGGGCAGATCAATGAAGACTCCACCTCTTGCTTGCTCTTGATTAGCAACTCAAGGGCATCATCACCAAGATCTTCATCGCTGGAACGATCAATGGTTTCATCCTCATTGCGCAGAATGGCAGCAGGAGTTAGTTCATGCCTAGAAATCTTCTTGGGCTTCTTGGCTTTCTTTGTCTTCTCTGTCTTCTTGGAGACACGAGACAAATCTTCAGATTGCACACTGGGTTCAGGAGGTGAAGTGGCCAAAGGCTTCACACGCGAAGCTTTTGGTGAGGCAGAGGGCTTTGAAGCCTTGGTCATCTTCTTCTTCTTCTGCGGCTTTGGTGGAGTTGGCGCTTCTTCAGAGTCAGCGTCGTCAGCTGATTGCTCCAAAGTGGCCCTCCGAGCAGCTATGTGGGAGAGGAGCCCATCGAAGTTATTGAAGAGCCCGATGACATTTGGATTGGCATTGCGAGTGCCGTCCTGTCTAGGAGCAGATGGACCAAGGTTGAAGTTGAGTCCCAGGTCCTTCTTGTTCTTCACAGCTGACTCTTTTGCAAACTGATAGTTGCGCTTGAAGAGATTGTCTTCACGACACCATAACATAGATGATGGGTCGGCATTCTCTGGCTTTGGTCCTCGGACCATGCATGGGTAGAAGCCTTGAGCTATGGCTTCAGACTTGGACTTGGGCTACAGATTTCTATACAGAATATCTCCCCATGGGCGCTTGATGGCATTCTTTTTAGCATATTCAACAGTCACAAATCTGTATTTGAACCATTCCTCCGCCCAATATCTTCAAATCCATTGGATTCGGGTCTTGCGCTAGCCATAGCTCTCCTCAGGATCTGTCTTGTACATTTCAAATAGATCATGAGGTAAATCCTTAGCTATATCCCCACAGTGCTGCATGCCGTCCTTTCTAGCTGATTTCTCTGTTGCCATTATATTCAGACTGAACGGCTTCATGACAGTGAATGGCTTCCTTTTGCTGGTCAGACAGGAACTGGCTTCAGGTGAGTGAATATGATGCTGTAAGAACTCTGGAAATGAATGCACACTATGAGAAGGAAGGGATTCACCCACGGACATGTACCTGTGACAACAACAGAGGTTCGAGGGAAGGGGAAGAGGTCATATGCATTCTCAAAAGATTTCAAAGATAAATCAGTTTGAAGACATTGACCTCATAGTGCGAAGACATTCACTTATTTGATGAGAGTTGGTTCCAGATTTGTACGAATCCATGAATAAGTACAAGTGAGGAATCTAACTAGTTGTGAAGCATAAGTGAATATACTTGGCATGATATGAGATGCAGATGAAGACGGATCCAGATTTGAAAGTGAAGAAACCACTTTTGATTAAAGTGGATGGATTTGACGGATTAAAAAGGCAGTAAAAAGTAAGTTTTAACTACCGCTGATGAACTGCTAGACGAGGTGGAGTGAGAGGCTGAGCAGTTCAATCTTCCGTGCCCTAACTTGCCGGCGAAAGACACCTACGGCGGCGGCGGAGAAGACGAGGTCTGTGGTCGGCGTGTGGACGGCGTCGAAGAAGTCGCGGCAGCTAAGCGCTTCGTCTCCGGCCTCGACGCGAGCTAGCGGAGGCGCTAGGGTTTGTGCGAGGTGGCGAGGCGGAAGAAGAGATAATGACTGTGGTGAGTGTGTATTTGTAAGGAGGGGGCAGCATAGCATAATTACGCAGGTGCCCCTGGCGGTTCACATCTGAAAGACACATGGCATACATGTAATATATTGGAAGTTGTTCCATGTTCCCACGCACGCCTGGATTGTTGGGTGGTCGTTCCGGCTTCTCCGGTATTCAGGCAAAAGGATATGGCATTAAAAACAGATTTGAATGTTTATCTCTTTTTCTTCTGCTGACAAGAACTCAGAGAAGACAATCAGCAGGTTTCAATAGAATGCATATGATTTGGACATATAGAATTAGTGGAACAAGCATAGAAGAGGTTAGGGCCCGATCACATTTACTTAGATCAAAAATTCTAGTATGAAGATATAGCTATAAGTGAAAGCTGTAGAGGACAGAACACAGATATATGTATATATCAGCACAAGACCAACTCAACATTGTCAACATAAATGTGACGTCAATTCAATGTCGAAGACAAACCAAATGCAAGGACTATGGAATTATGACGCCAAATGAAACACTTCAATGGAAATTTTGGTGGTGGCGTTACCCACCGTATAGGAAGTATTAGACCCAGACACGGCGCACAATTATCGTTGCGCTCCGAAGTCAAATTACACGTTAATGTATTCACACTTAGAATGTATGTCTTCATTGATTGAAGATATACGTTACTTTGTGTGTTGCACATCTAAGTCATCAACATGCATAAGCGTTAAGATGTGTGTCCAAATACATGACATTTGAGGATTCTAAGATATTTAGTTCACACCGCAACTTGCAAAACCTTTTCTCATCCAAGGGCTTTGTGAAGATATCTGCCAATTGATCTTCAGTGTTGACGTGAATGATACCAATATCTTCCTTCATGACATGATCTCTGAGAAAGTGATGATGGATAGGAATGTGCTTTGTCTTCGAGTGTTGAATTGGGTTGTTGGCAATCTTGATGGAGCTTTCATTGTCGCATTAGATTGGCACATGCTTCAAGTAGATACCATAGTCCTTGAGAGTTTGCTTCATCCATAGAAGCTGAGCGCAGCAAGATCCAGCAGCAATGTATTCAGATTCAGCACTGGAGAGGGATACACAGTTCAGCTTCTTTGAAGACCAACAGACAAGAGATCGTCCAAGAAAGTGACATGTGCCTGATGTGGACTTGCGATCAACCGTGTCACCAGCATAATCAGCATCTGAGAATCCAACTAGATCAAACTCTGAGCCGTTTGGATAACATAATCCTAGTGTTGGGGTGTAAGCGAAATATCGAAGAATTCACTTCACAGCTAAGTGATGCGATTCCTTACGTGCCGCTTGAAATCGGGCACACATGCAAATGCTAAGCATTATATCTGGCCTTGATGCACATAAATAGAGTAAATAACCAATTATGGAGCGATATACCTTTTGATCGAACTCTTTACCATTGTCGTCGGGACCCAATTGACCTTTGGTTGGCATTGGCGTTGTGTATCCTTTGCAGTCTTGCATTCCAAACTTCTTCAGGTAATTTTTGAGGTATTTCTCTTGTGATATGAAGATGTCGTTGCTCTGTTGACAGATTTGAACACCGAGGAAGATTTTCAGCTCACCCATCATGGACATCTAATATTGCTCTTGCATCATGTGTCTAAACTCATCACTATATCTCTTGTCAGTGCAGCCGAAGATAATGTCATCCACATAGATTTGGCACACAAACAATTCTCCATCATATGTCTTCGTGAAGAGTGTAGAATCTAGAGAACCAGGTTTGAAGCCTTTGCTCTTCAGGAAGTCTTTGAGTGTGTCATACCAAGCGCGAGGAGCTTGTTTGAGGCCATACAGTGCCTCGTTGATCTTGTATACCATGTCAGGATGTTTTGGATCTTCAAAGCTAGGTGGTTGTGCAACATACACTTCTTCTTCAATCTTGCCATTGAGAAAGGCAGTCTTCACATCCATTTGGTACAGAAGAATGTTGTGATGGTGGGCATAGGCTAGCAGGATGCGAATAGCTTCAAAGCCTAGCCACAGGAGCGAAATTTTCATCAAAGTCAACCCCTTCTACTTGAGTGTATCCTTGAGCAACGAGACGAGCCTTGTTTCTGACCACTTGGCCATGCTCATCTTGTTTGTTGCAATAGATCCATTTGGTGCCAATGATGTTATGCTTGTGTGGATTAGGACGCTTAACCAATTCCCACACATTGTTCAACTCGAACTGTTGAAGCTCTTCTTGCATCGCTTGAATCCATTCAGGTTCCATGAAGGCTTCAGCAACTTTCTTGGGTTCAGATATAGAGACAAATGCAAAGTGCCCATAGAAATTTGCTAGCTGTGTTGCTCTTGAACGAGTGAGTGGGCCAGCTGCATTGATGCTATCAATTATCTTCTCAATATGTACTTCATTTGCAACACGACGATGAACCAGTTGAAGACTTTGCCGTTACTGATCATTGTCTTCGTCTTCAGCATTGGCTTCAGGCTGAGCATTGTCTTCGGGTTGATTTGGTGCAGAAATGATCATTTCCTCTTCAGCCTGTGCTTCTGAAGGTATGATTTCTCCAGTACCCATAAGCTTGATCGATTCACTAGGTGAGACTTCATCTAACACATTTGGCAGGTGCTCTCTTTGCGAGCCGTTAGTCTCATCGAACCGCACATCCACAGTTGCAACCACTTTGTAGTGAAAGAGGTTGAAGACTCTGTAGGAGTGTGAATCCTTTCCGTAGCTCAGCATAAAACCTTCATGTGCTTTCGGTGAAAATTTGGAAGTGTGATATGGATCCTTGTTCCAGCACCTTGCACCAAATACTCTGAAGTAACTACTGTTTGGCTTCTTACCAGTTAGTAGCTCATATGATGTCATCTTTAGAGGCTTGTGAAGATAAACACGGTTGATGACGTGACATGCAGTGTCAATGGCTTCAGGCCAGAATTTCCTTGGAGTCCTGTACTCATCGAGCATTGTCCGAGCCATTTGAATGAGGGTTCTATTCTTGCGCTCCATGATGCCATTCTGCTGAGGTGTGTAAGGAGATGAGAACTCATGAGTGATGCCCAATGTATCAAGATAAGTGCCGAGCCCGGTGTTCTTGAATTCTGTGCCGTTTTCACTTCTAATGTGCTTCATCTTGATGCCATAGTTCGTCATGGCATGATTTTTGAATCTTCTAAAGACATCCTGCACTTCATTCTTATAGAGAATTATGTGTACCCATGTGTATCTTGAGTAATCATCAACAATGACGAAGCCATAGAGGCAAGCAGTGGTAGTAAGAGTAGAGTAGTGAGTAGGGCCAAATAAGTCCATGTGAAGCAGTTCGAAGGGACGTGATGTCGTCATGATTGTCTTCGAGGGATGCTTGGCCATTATCATCTTTCCAGCTTCGCAGGCACCACACAGATGATCCTTCTTGAACTTGACGCCCTCGATGCCTATGACATGCTTCTTCTTCGCGAGAGTGTACAAGTTCCTCATGCCAGCATGCCCTAGCCTTCGATGCCAGAGCCAGCACTCTCAAGCTTTTCCTAGAAGACATACTGCCAACTGTCGTCCTGCTGAGAAATCTACCATGTACAAATCGTCTTTTCGATATCCTTCAAAGACTAGAGATTTGTCAGATTCCATAAGCACAAGGCAACGATATTTTCCAAATATCACAATCATGTTCAGATCACAAAGCATTGAGACAGACATTAAGTTGAAACCAAAGGATTCAACAAGAATCACTTTATCCATGTGTTGATCCTTTGAGATTGCAACTCTAACTAGGCCCAATACCTTGCTTTTACCAGTGTCAGCAAATGCGATGTGACTCTTGTCAGATGGACATAAGGTTGAGTCCATGAGAAGACTTCGATCACCAGTCATGTGGTTAGTGCATCCACTGTCCATAATCCACTCAGAAGCCTTTGGTGTCGTACCCTATAGTGCAGTTAGGGGGATAGGCTTCACCAAGGGAAATGTGAAGCATAAACAATTGACAAACAAGCATATTATCAATGTTCAGATCCTGGTTAGGGTAGATAGGATGTTTGTCAAGAAATCCTGGGATGAAATACATAGTAAGACCATTTGGACATTTTATCTTGCGTCCCACAAGATGTTTTAGGTCCCCAGCATAAGCATCAGACGCCTTTGATTTCCTGCTGGAGACCTTTCCCTGCAAAAGAGAATTAAGTTTTCTTAACCACCCACATTTTCAGGGGTGGCTTCGAAGCAATGAGTCTAAGTGCAACATCTAAGAACTTCGGCTTTGGAGCCCTAGCAAATAGCCTTGCAGGAGGTGAATAATACTCGTAAGAATAGGCAGAAAAGTTCTTGGTTTTATGAACATAGCGGTTTGATGAAACATGCTCATATTCATAAGTCTGAGTATGGTTTCCCTGCAAAACATTGGCATTAGGGTGACTCTGGTGAGTCCTCTGTCTCCAAAGCCTTTGGACCATATGAAGCCTTTGGTCTGGGGTTTGTCTTCTTCCCATGTGGTGTCATGATGACATTCACCTGAAGGTTCTCAAGACAACTCTTGGGAACCCATATCTTCTTTAAAGCGGGTCCATTCCTGCAGTTAGTACCAATATACCTCGCAAACACTTCACCATTCTGACTCTTAAACAATTTATAGTTTGCATCAAAGGATTCATCAATGATAATCGGGTTAGCACAAGTGAAGCCAGATAGGGTAGATGGATCCACTGGAGGTCCCTTTGCAGCAACCCATGTGGTTTTGGGGTACTGCTCAGGCTTCCAGTAAGAGCCATCAACATTCATTTTCCTCTCGAACCCAACACCCTCTTTCCTAGGGTTTCGGTTCAGAATCTGTTTCTTGAGGACATCACATAGTGTCTGATGCCCTTTGAGACTTTTGTACATTCCTGTCTCAAGGAATCACTTCAACCTGGCATTCTCATCAGCAATACTAGTAGTATCCTCAACAGAGGGGTTAGTTACCACATAAGCAGTTGAAGATATTGCAATAGTAGCAGCAGTAGAACATTCAGCAATAGAGACAACATTATCACGCTCAAGACATTTTAGACATGGTGGTTCAAATCCTTCCTGAGCGGAACTGATCTGTTGAGCGCGGAATGACTCATTCTCCTTTTGAAGATCTTCATGAGCCGATATCAAGTTCTCAAGCTCTTGCTTCCTTTGAAGATAAACATAGGAGTGCTTTTCATGAGTAGTTGAGAGCGTTTCATGACGACTTTCAAGTTCCTCATACTTAACATGAAGATTTTTAATGTCTTCAATTAAGGACTGAGTTCGGGTCATTTCCGCGTCCAACAGGTCATCGTTTTTGTCTAGCAACTTTTGAATATGTTCCATAACATTTTGTTGTTCAGTTGCAATTTTAGCAAGTGTTTTGTACCTTGGTTTAGATTCACATTCAGAGTCATCTTCACTTGATTTTTGAAAGTAAGCATCGCGTGAGTTTACCATGGCACCACGTGCCATGAAGCAGTATGTGGGAGCAGAGTCATCCTCATCATTAGCATCAGTGTTGGGGACGGGGCCATTGTCTTCAGTGTTGAAGATGGACTTGGCGACATACGCTGAAGCTAGAGCCAGGCTTGCCATGCCTGAATCAGATTCCTCTTCAGACTAAACCTCAGCCTCCTCAGAAGTAGACTCCTCCTCTGAATCCATCTCCTTGCCAACAAACGCACGAGCCTTGCTCGATGAGCTCTTCTTGTGTGATGAAGACTTCGAGGAAGACTTGGAAGAAGAATTTTGAGGATTTCTTCTTCTTCTTGTCATCAAAATCATATTCCTTGCTCTTCTTCTTCTTCTTGGTCTCATTGTCCCACTATGGACACTCAGAGATGTAGTGACCAGGTTTCTTGCACTTGTGGCATGTTCTCTTCTTGTGATCACAAGTGGAAGCTTCATCGTTTCTTGAGCTGGATCCTGAAGACTTTCTGAAGCCTTTCTTCTTGGTGAACTTCTGGAACTTCTTCACAAGCATAGCAAGATCCTTTCGAATGTCTTCAGGATCCTCAGAACTGTAGTCAAAGTCTTCATCAGATGAGGAAACAACCTTTGCCTTCAAAGCGCGAGTTCGGCCATAGTTAGGACCATAGATATCTCTTTTCTCAGATTGCTGGAACTCATGTGTGTTGAGCCTCTCAAGTATGTCAGACAGATTGAGAGTCTTGAAGTCAGGGCATTCTTGAACCATCGGGGCCAGTGTGTCGAATGAGCTATCAATCAATCTTAGAAGCATCTTGACGATTTCATGCTTGGTGATCTCAGTGGCGCCGAGTGCGTGAAGCTCATTAGTGATATCAATGAGGCGATCAAATGTGAGCTGGACATTCTCATTGTCATTCCTCTTGAAGCGGTTGAAGAGGTTGCGAAGAACACTGATCCTTGAGTCTCTCTGGGTTGAGACACCTTCGTTGACCTTGGAGAGCCAGTCCGAGACTAGCGTCGCAGTTTCCAGAGCACTCACACGGCCATATTGTCCTTTGGTCAGATGACCATAGATGATGTTCTTTGCAGTCCAGTCTAGTTGAATGAACCTCTTGACATCAGCAGCAATGACACCTTCACCGACCTTGGGAATGCCGTTCTTGACAACATACCAGAGGTCGACGTCAATGGCTTCAAGATGCATACGCATCTTATTCTTCTAGTAGGGGTAATCAGTGCCATCAAAGACAGGGCACGCAGTGGAGACTTTGATTATCCCTTTAGTCGACATAGCTAAAACTCCAGGTGTTTAAACCGAATCACACAGAACAAGGGAGCACCTTGCTCTGATACCAATTGAAAGTGCTAGTTATCGAGTAGAGGGGGGTGAATAGGCGATTTTTATGAAAGTCTTCAAAATACGGGGGCTTTGAAGACAAACAGTAGAAATGAACCTATTGATATGCAGTAGAAGGTAGACTACACTAGACAAGCCATAGTCAAGAAGCAATGAAGTGAAAGCACGACGACTATCAGCAGCTAGGTAGTATGGATCAGGATTGAAGATAGTACGAAGCCAAATAACAAACAGTCTTTATATAGTGAAGATAATTAGTTCAAGCAATCACACAAATACAAACTGTAAGTAAAGAGAGGTAAGAGATTGAACCATTTGCTTGGTGAGGACAAGGATTTGTTGGACCATTTCCAGTTGTCGTGAAAACTGTACGTCTGGTTAGGGAGGCTGAGATTCAACTCAGAAGACCGTGTCTTCACCTTATTCCCGTTCAGCTAAGGACACTTAGTCCTCGCCCAATCACTCTGGTAAGTCTTCAAGGTAGACTTCCAAACCTTCACAGACTTCGTTCACCGGCAATCCACAATGACTCTTGGATGCTCAGAACGCGACGCCTAACCTGCTGGAGGATTCACAGTCCTCAAGTGTAACAAGTCTTCAGATCACGCGGACAGAAAGACTTCAGTGAAGGCTAACACTCTTTGGCTCTGGGTGTTTTGGGCTTTGTCCTCGCAAGGATCTCTCCCTGAAATGCTTCGGAGGTGGGTTGCTCTCAAAGTACAAATGCCATGCACTAACTCTGAGCAGCCACCAATTTATGGTGTAGGGGGTGCGCTATTTATAGCCAGGAGGCAACCCGACCTGATTTGTCCAAAATGACCCTAGGTCACTAAGGAACTGACACGTGTCCAATGGTCAAAATTCAAACACACGCGGCAGCTTGACTTGGGCTACACATAAGATTTGCTCTCATTGTCTTCGCTCGAAGACATAGGATTTAGTTGAGCATCACATTAGTCACTCTGACTTTGTTCACTTGGACCCCACTTAATAGTACGGTGGTTCCTATGACTCAACAAGGAAGAAAAGGAAACTACGAAACAACTATGTCTTCTCACTTCATAGTCTTCATACGATGTCTTCTCATGTCATAGTCTTCAATGTGAATCTCTTCACAGACCACCATTGTCTTCAATGTCATCACAAATTTTTAGGGGTCATCTCTGGTAGGTAAACCGAATCAATATGGGACTACTGCACGTGTTATCCTGCAATTCTCACAAACACATTAGTCCCTCAACCAAGTTTGTCGTCAATACTCCAGAACCAACTAGGGGTGGCACTAGATGCACTTATAGTTTCTGTATTTGTTCCTGACTATTTTTCCTTTTTGTTATGTGTTTTGTGATCTTGCAGATCTATCCACAGAGGAGGAAGCTTTGAACACCATTAATGATGTACTATCTGACTTGGGCGTGCCAGAAAACACTACTACGGCCGAGCAGGGGGCTCCATCAGTTGAAGGTTGTGATTCCGTTCCGGAGCCTTTGTGCTCTCTTCAAATGTCAAAGACGCAGTCCCAGTCTGTTGATGGCACTAAACCTATCACGCAAGCTAAGGATGTGCCCCTTCAGCTTCTTCTAGAGGATCAACGCAATAGAAAGAATCAAGAATATTTTGACCAGAAGATGGCAGCCCGCCTTCAGAAAGGTTCTGATGTCCCTGAATGTAGTGATGTTGTTGAGCTCACGGTTGGGCATTCCTCTGCTAATGAAGAAGACGTGTTGTGTGCCACTGATGGCATGGTTGTCCCTGTGAAAAAGAAAATCAAGAAGACCGCGGCGAGGAAGCATTTAGTTGGTGAAGTTACTCCTCGGAGGAGCCCACGTGTTTCAAAGGCTACAAAACTTGCTGAAGTGGATGGGAAAGCCCTCGGTGGTACGTCATGTCGTAGTCTTCGTGTGCTTGCCACTGCGGTGTCTACACCTTCTCCGCTTGGTGCTGGTGCATCTGGTAAGGGCGAGAAATGCGACATTAAGCGCAAGGTTGCACCAACAAAGGTTAAGAAGGGTTGCAAGAAGCATTCTCATGTTAATCCAGAGGACCAGGATGATGCTGATTTCAATGCTGATGACGAGGATGACGATGATGATGCTGCTGCAGATCATGTATGAATCTCTCATGTTTACTGCTTTTGAGAACATTTGTAGATTTGTTGTTATATTTGTGTTTGTAGTACTGCCTTGGTGTACACAGCTGACCTTGTGCTTCATATACATGAATAAATTAGCTGAACTGCTTGGCTTATATGGTATTACTTCCTTTATGTACATAGGTGAACTTCTTTATATATACATGAAGAAATTAGCTTAACTTCTTGGTATACATGATTTTTAATGCCTTGGTGTACATGGTTGAACTTCTGCTCTGTAAATTTCTAACAATTAGAAAGCATCTTAACTTTTGGTCATACATGGTAGTACTGCCTATGTAAATATAGTTCAACTTCTGAAATGTACTGCCTATGTAGACATTAGTGAAATTTTGGTGTAGTTTGTTTATCTCATTGTTCTGCCTTTTTCCCTGTAATTGTATTTTTTGCAGTATCGGCTTGTTGAGTGGCCTGAGAAGAGCTAGAGAGGAGGCAAAGTAGTCGGAGAAGGTGATGAAGGAGGAGATGATGTGAAACGTTTTAACAAGACGGTTCGCTGCTCACTGAAAGAGGTCAAGTTGTGCACAAAATTGCTACAACTTAGGCACAAGGCGAGGGTTATCAAGGCTGGTTTTGGTTGTGTTTTTGACTTGAAGGTTGATTCCAACATTTCTCATCCTTTCATGGGACACATCTACACGAGGATTGACCCTTCAACTATGATTCTGGACATGGGTGAGGCAAACAAGGTTTTGCGTATTACAAGTGATGTTGTTCACCATCTTTCTGGATTCCCTCAGGGTGATCGTGTCCCTCCTAGGCCCTCGGAGGATGGTTTTGATGATGCTGTTATGAGGCTGAAGGCCAAACTTGGCTACAAGAGGAGTGATGACTGTCGTGGTATTCTCACGGGGGGCTTGCGAGTCGACAGATGCCACAAGGGCTTAGTGTGAGGGTAAGACTGCTGCTGATAGGCCCGGGAGCGAGTATGCGAGTAGCACGCGCTAGTTTACCCAGGTTCGGGGCTCTCCAGAGAGATAATACCCCTCTGAATATCTCTGGTATGTATATCTGGTACAGAGTGCTCCTGGAGCTGTATCTAAGCTCAGTGCCATAGGCATCTGGCTTTGCATATGTATGTGGCATGGTGGCCGTTGCCTCTGGCCGTATGGGTGTGCTTGGGCATACTTGCACGTGGGAGTGGATGGATGGATGGCTAGCTAGCTCTCTTGCTAGCTAGCTTGCTTGTGGGTGTGTGCGTGAGAGTCCATCCTGGATGGATTGATGGATGTGTACCCATATATATAGGCATGGCTAGCTTAGAGAGTAAGCGATGTGGTGGCATGGGCAAGGCATGGTGGGGTGTCATGCTTGTCCCCTGGGTCACTTCATAAATAGTGCCAGGGGACAAGTGACACTATACATGATGGCGTCGAGGTACAGCCGTCTCGTCCGCGGTATGGCCGCCATGTCAGGGTCTTGTCGGTGTCGGGTCAGGCTGCAGTCGGCAGCCGGCTGGTCGGCGCAGTCGGCAGCCGGCTGGGCAGAGCAGTCGGACGGGGAGCCGACCGGGCAGAGCAGTCGGACGGGGAGCCGGCAGGAGCAGCCGGGCAGTCGGACTGAGGGGCTTTGCTAGCCCCAATGTCTTGAATTATTGTCTCGCCGTCTTCGGGGTATCCGTGGCCAATTACTCTGACAATCACATCAAGACAAAGGATCAGCGGAAGATCCTCGGGGAATTTTTGAACGATGAGAGGAAGGATGATCTGGCTCTGCAGGTGTTTTACCTGATTCTTTTCATGAAGGTGGTTATTCCTGGTACGTCTACACGAGTGTCCAGGGAGGCAACAATGGCTGAGAATCTTTTCTTTGAAGATATGGCAAAAATGGACTATTGCCAGTTGGTTCTTGATGATATTCGAAGGGCTGATACTTGGTATCAGCAAGGGACTAGAAGAGGAAAAGTTGTCATAGGTTGTGGCATTGTGCCGCTTCTTATGTATCTGGACTGCCTTGTCATTGGCAAGACGCCTAATCCTGACTTGAGGACTCCTCGCATAAATTTCATGGATCAGACCAAGCTTATTGAGCTTGATGTGGCTGACTTGGTTAAGCAGGGTGTTGATGACCGAACCAACTAGATGTTTGGGAAACTGCCTGTGAGTGTTTCTATGCATCATTCTTTCCTGTGTAGCTTAACTTGAACTTCTGATACTGACTTCAATATTTTGTTCCATGTTCTCTCTCTTTTTTGACGCATTGACTTCTGTTTTTGTACACAGTGGAAGACACAAGCGGAGGTTGTGTTCTTTAGGCGTATCGAACGTCCTGTTCTTAGTATGCCTCGTGCCACCGGCCTAGGGAGTGGAACTTCCCAAAGATTGGAATTCTCCCAGGATGTCAATACGGGTGCCCCTGTAGATCCAGGAGATTCTTCTGCCCGTATGAGTGCTGCAGGTGGTGTGTCTTCTAAGGGTTTGTTTGATGCTGCCAATCTTTCCCTTGTTAGGATTGATGGTCTTGTGGAAACTGTTTGTGGGGAGATGGCCCATGTTCCGACAACTGTTGAGCGTCTTAGTTGCGTCAATGGGATTCTTCCTCCCGGCCACGGTTTTGATGCTGAGTCTTCGACGGAGCTTTTGTCAATTGAAGCTAGATTTCTTGCTGAGCTTCGTCAGAGCACTTCCCACCTCCGGACTAGCTTTGGGCTGTTCAAGGAAATGTAGGATGCTCGTTGCAAGCCTTTTGAAGATGAGGCTAGTATTGTTGTCAGATAGATTCAGAAGCAAGATTTTGTTCGTTGGGATTGTGAAGGAGCATACCAAAGAGGTTTGTTTATGTTGGCTTTTGATAGTTCTTTGCATTAATGTTCGTTGTTAGCTTTCAGTTATTACTTTTTTTTTCTCATAGGTGACCCTTATTGATTTCATGTGTTCTAAACTTCTTCTTTTTAGTATTAGTGTTTCGTAGGTGACCTTCTCTGTTTTCAGTATCTAAACTGCAAGGGCTACAGTATCTGAACTTCTGAGCTTTCCTTAACTGGCCCATTTTGTTCCCTTTTGTATGATAGTAGTTTGATATCTGACCTTCTATGTTTAGTGTCTTTGGACTTCCTCTATGTGGTGTGGTCATAGATGACCTTCTTAATTATGTAATGTGAACTTCTGCTGATTAGACATTGTGTTCTATATGATTTTTTGTAGGCTGTTGATGATGGTGCTAGGGTTGAGAGGATGTTTTACTTGCAAGCGCAACTATCCCTGTGCATGAATCGGCTCCCACAAGTGATTTATTTGTTGATGAGGTTCATGGTACTGATCATAAAGTACCATTTTTCTTGTCCATTTGTTTCATTTTTTATTTTACATCTTGTACATTTTATCAATATGTGCCATTTTTAATGACTTGTTGTTCTTGCTGTAGAATGACGATGCTAGTGTTCCTTCATAGAAGGTTGTAGACAAGGCTGTATCAGGAACAGGTTGCTCCAAAGGGGAGGACCCAACTGAACCTCAGTCGTCCATTGGTGCTAGGGTTTCTGATGCTGAGCAGGGCAAGACAGCTGGATATATCATTTCAGAGAAAGATCCCATCGAGGCTGCTGTTGAGACTGGTAGTGCTGCTGCAGGCCCGGAGAAGTCTCCTGCAGCAGAGCCATCAGTTGTTGTTGATGCTAGTTCTCCATCTCTTCCTACTCCAGCACAACCAACAATTTTTGTTGTTTCAGATTCTCCAGCTGCTCCAGCTGCTGCTGATGTCCTTGCCGACGACATTGCAATGTCTATTGAAGATGGTGATGAAGACACTGAAAGCGATAGCTTGGGAAAGGAGAATGATAATTCCGATGCTGCAACTGGTCTAGGCAAGAATCAGTAAAGAGAGGATCATGCTTATCTTTTCTTTCCCAATCCACATCCCTTTTGTTGTTGCTTTTAGTCCATGATATCCCTATGTACTGTCTGTGTGGTGCATGTTGAACTTCTGATTTGTGCTTTGTCGTGTGGTTTGTAAATAAACTGAAGTGAAGCTGTTTTTATGTGGGGGAAGGTTTGTAATGCATGGGTTGTGATGTTTATAATCTTGTGGTTTCATCTTTTGGTGTAGCAGCTGAGATGAGCTTGTGTTTGTTTGATGCTCCTGTCGTGATCTATGTGTTTGTATGTTACTCTTAATTTCTATTCTTTTGCTGAGCAGATAGTGAACTTACTGTCGTCCAAAAGAAGGTTGATGACTTTTATTTCAGTGTCACTAGGCTTAAGAATGATCTTTCTAAGAGGTGAGTGCAGCTGGTCAGAATTTATATCCATCTACCTTATGAACTGCAAGTGGTTTTATACCTGAACTTCTTTACTCTCTCTTGCTGAACTTGTTTAACTTTTTTGGTGTTGAACGTCTAGCTTTTTGTACTGCCTGTTGTGATGTAGCTGAACTTCTATGCTTTTTCTATGTGACGAAATTCTTGAGTTCCTGATGCTGAACTTCTTTTACTTTCTATTGCTTCTCTTAGATCAAAGATTATGTTCCAAAACAATGAGTGTGAAGCTACTGTTGAAGATGTCGCAATATCTTTTTCTCCTCACGGAATGCTTCAATCTAATGTAGCTGAGGCTGCATTGTATTGTCTACGTGCCAAATACCAGGGATTAGATAAACTCATCCTGCCGTAGTGGGTTTGTGTAAGTCAACCCTATAGTAATTTATTTTCTGTTTTGTTCTTTACCATATTAGTTAAAACTTGTTGGTCTCATTGTATTTCATATGTTGCTGTTGTCTGCATTATTTTAGGACAATATTTTCAGAGGGTAGTTTGATTCCCTTGTGAGGAAGTACTTCTTGGCGACTGGTCGAGATAGCATGGATGCGCATGATTTTGTAAGCATTATTTTGTTCTTTGTCTCTATATTTGTTTCCACTGTGATACACTCTATTTACATTGTTTTTTTATTCTACCGTTGATATTAATTTTCAGTTTTTAATGATTTGTGTGTTTATCTTGCGTCAGGTTGTTTTCCCCACTTTTGGCCCACCTGAAATTCCTGCTCACTTGGGTGGTGTTGGTCATTGGATTTGCATATTTCTTGACCTGAAGAATTCAAGGTTCCAGCTTCTCGACTCCTACTATGGACCAAATGATGACTGTGCGGTATGCCTATTTCGGCGGATGACTGATAACAACAAGAAGCTTTGGAATGATGCCAGCAACGACAGGGAGACACCCTTTAGTTGGATTGATGTCCCCCTGCAGACTAACAAGTATGAGTTCCACTTTCTCTCTATCATTTTTACTTAATTGTAGTTGTACGTAAGCTGCAACGTCTTTTATTTCTTTGCTATCTTTTGTTTTTAACACTGTTCTTTTTTTGTTTGATGATAGTATCGACTGCGGATTCTTCATGCTTCCGAACGTTAATTCATTTCATGAAGGGGTTCTTGCAAACTATTCCCATGAAAATATCTCGGATATCAGGAAGACATGGTTGTACTCAATTGCATCTTCTAACTTGTTTGACACAGACTTCCGTGGTCTGTTTGGCTACTATACGTGTAAGTATTGAAACTTGGACTGCTTACTTGAACTGCATCTTTTATTATACATGAACTTCATTCTTCTTATTATTTTGCTTGTGTATTTTGTTTTAGTATTTTTTCCATTCATTGCTTACTTGGACATCATCATTTTTTCTACTTGAACTTCAGAGATGATACCTTTTTATGCTTTTGTTAGCTGTAGTTGAATGTTTTCCATTTCATCAGTTTATCTTGAACTGTGCCTTGGGTTGTGCCTAAACTTCATTTAGTTTTTAAATGCAACATTTTTTTAGGTCAACTTGAGTAGTATCCATGTCAACTATATTTGTTGGAGTGTACATTGTGTTGTACCTAAACTTCAGTTATATTTAATGGGATTTTTTCCTTTTCTTTGCTAGTGGAGCCGTTGGACTTGACCGATTACCACTACTCATTCCTCGGGTCACAGGAATACCAGCCTAGGGAGGAATCGGTGAGTACAATTCCGAGAGAAGATGATAGCTCTCGAACCCTTATTCCTTCCAAGTTGGGGAAGCAGGCTGTCGGTATTTGTGATGCTCCAAATACCCCATGCTCCAGGAAGGTTGGTGCAGTCGAAGCAGAGGTGATTTCATCGAATGGTGATTTTGAGAAGATTGCTTACCAGAAGAGGGTAAATCTGCTGCTGGTACTATTGTTGGGAGAGGTGGGAAGAATGCTGTCATCACCAGGAGGAATCCGGTAGTTGAGTCTGGCAACATAACTTCCTCGAAGAGAGCAGCAAGATTGCCTATGAAGTGGCAATCTACTGTCGCTCCCCTAAAAAAATACAGTTACCCTCATCTATCCGAGGCCCGGAGGTTGAAATAGTATGTGCTTAGTGAAGATGGTCTGAAGAAGTATTCTGAGTCAGTATTTCTTCTTATTTTTGTTGCAGCCAGACATACTACTTTTTGTGAATTTCTGATGTTATAGTATCTAAACTTCTATTCATTCTCCTTGTCTTAGAGTTGCGCTTCAAATATTTTCCCATCCTTTAAATCTGCAGCACAAGCTACTGCATGTTTACCATCCCTTGGAATGTGATTGACCTCACAGGACGTGTCCTTTATACTCTTTTCGGTGAAGGGCAGCAGATGGAAGGAGACGTAATGGATGATCTCATAAACTTGTGGAAGGATAAGCCGGAGACCTCTGAGATCTTCTCTTGTTCTAACAGGGTTGTACTAAGTCCCTACTTCATACATGTTTCTGTTCTTTGTAACTCTATCTTCCTTTCTTGCTCTAGTTTTGGTGTAGTGACATTGGGAGGTGTTTTAATTATGTTTTGTGAATGCCGTAGTGCCTGGGGTATGATTTTTCGCTGCATCAGTTCCAAAATTTGATGCCAAAAAACCGGCTAAACTCCTGCCAATGTTTGTTCGCAAGGAAGAAGACCTTCTTCACGCAAAGCTGGTTACGTTTTCATAACTCTTTTTTTATGTACATCCTTTTGGTGAGTTTTCAAGAAGTTGTCGTTTATCTCAGTCGTTCAATACTTATGCTTTATAGTTTGTGTTCACCATTTATTTTCAATCTTGGTAGTTTTTTTTGATACTTTTCAAGCCAATCGATAAAATAGCGCACTACAGTGTGTATGTGCTGAATAGATATCGTGGGAGCATTGACATCCTTGATTCACTTCCTTACTCTAATAAGGGAATTTCACGAACAAGTTTCCACGGAGACTGCCAAAATATCGTGACTGTTTCTGAGCCTGAACCTCCCATCATATTCTCTTTTTTACATGAAGTTTATTCTGCTTGAAAGTTGTGTGCTTGAACTGACTATCATTTGACAGTTGAACTTCTTGTATCATTTAGATCAATTTTATGCAAGTGTCGCTTGATGTATCTGAACTTAACTATTTTTGGTTAAGATGTTTTCGATTTCATCTTATTTGTCATTTCTGGCAGATCAAGAGATTTGTTGGGTTGCTGGAGGAGATGTACAGCAAGGCTGTGTACAAAGCGAGCAAGCAGCCAAACTGGGCGAATATTGCAAAGAGGCCGACTTTTATTGATGTTCCAAAGAAGTGAATAGTGATTGTGGTTTCTTCGCCATGAAGCTCTACTCTACATACTATGGCGATGAGCTTGTTGAAGATTTTGGTGACGTGGAATTAGGTTTTGTCCTTGTTCTTGTCTCATCATCCTTTCACTTGGTTTTAGTTATCATTTGATGTTTTTTTATTCTTCATTCAATTTTGTTTGCACAATGCAGTAGATGACTGGAACGCTGAGTTCATGCACACTCTAGTCTTTAGCGAGAGGAATGAAATTGTGCGTGGAGAGCTTCTTGCCGAGATCCAGTCCCTGGGCTCGTGAATTCTGCTTGCAGAAACACTGGTTTTAGTGTAGATTTGATTTCATAAAGATATAAGTTTGATAATGATTAGAACGATTTCATAAAGATTTGGTTGTAAGAATGGTCTAGTCAATTGTGTATCTATAGCTGCAGCACTGTTAGTTATGTTATTGAGGACAAATGTATCTGGCATGAAGAATGATTGGCTTGTGAATTTCAATATATTGCATCGTTTTCAATAATCCCGTGTTGTGTGTTTTCCCCCAGCATATGTAGTTGAACTTCTGTCTGGGTTATGGTTGAACTGCTGGTTTTTTTGTGGGATCCTAGTTTCTTTGCCCACAAATCCGGTGTTGTTTAATTTTTGGCCCCAACATATGAAGTTGCACTTCTTCTTGAGATCTCGCTGGGCTGCTAGTTTCAGATGGAGAGATTTTTTGTGTTCTATAATGTATTATTACTTTTAACTCAACCAAGATGTAGCCTTTTGCATAGAATCTATATGTGCCTTTTGTGATTTTTTAACTACGAATGTTTTTCAACTATAACTTTGTGTAAAAATATTCTCATACACTTCTTTATGTTTCTTTATTTTTTGTCGGCATTCTACGTGAACTTCTCAATGTATCCAAACAGAACTTCATATCTGAACGCGTCGTCTTAAGCTTACTAACCTTAGTTTATACGGCAATACATATTTGACAAGCATATTTTTTCCTACATTGATTAATATACCAGAACTTCTTCTATAAGCTGACTTGAACTTCATACTGGATTTTTTTTATTGCTACTTGCTCTTTTATGGAATACAACACCAGCACCTCCTCTCATAATATATCAGGACTTCTATAGTAAGCTTACTTGAACTTCACAATGTATATTTCATTTTATTCCTGCATGCTCTTTCATGCAATACATCACCATCACCTCCTCTCATAATATACCAGGACTTCTACAGTATGCTTACTTGAACATCACAATGTATATTTCATTTTAGTCCAGCTTGCTCTTTCATGCAATACATCACCAGCACCTCCTCTCATAATATACCAGGACTTCTATAGTAAACTTACTTGAACTTCTACTATATAATTTCTTTGAAACTTCACCAATAGAAGTTCAAGTAAGCTTCTCCTAACATACTGTTTCAATAGTGGAATAACATTCTGGACAAAGACATGACATAAGTTTGCTTTGTTTAATTGACCTAGTCTAATTGTTCATCAGCCTTGCGCTCCTCCTAGGCTTTGCTTGTAGTTGTTTTTGCTTGACATGTACCACTTCGTCTTCATCTTCCTCTTCCTCTTTGTCTTCATCTTCCTCTTCCTCTTTGTCTTCATCTTCCTCTTCCTCTTCGTCTTCCTCTTCTTCGATGATGTCTTCATCTTTGTCTTCCTCATCCTCCTCTTCATCTTCCACCACTTTCTTGTTGCTGGCTCTAGGTTTTGCTTTCTATTTCTTTTCTGGCTTTTGGCTTGTCTTTTCAGCATCTGCGCGCTTCAGGCATGTTCTTGCATTGTGTGGTTCATACTCCTTGCATATGCTACAAAGCCTGCTGCTGGCTTTTTGTGGGTGTGGTCCCTTGTTTTGTTCTAGAACTTTGGGTTCTGTTTTTGAACTTTGGGTTGCTTGACCTCCTTGGCATCGTTTCTTTCTAAGACTGTTGGACAGGTGAGTTTGTTGAGTGAGCAACCTTTTTGCACACACTACATTGCCTGTGTCCAAGTGGCACTCCATTCTCATCGAGCACGATGACTCTATCTACAGATGCTACCTTTATTTGAGCTCTCTTGTCACTTTTCTTTGCTGCAAAAAGTTTCTTCCTACCCTTTGTTTTGGAGTATAGTGGCAGTTTCATCATCTCTTGCTGCCGCTGCTGCATTAATTGGTCAACATCCTGCCTGCATTGGTTGGCTTGAGCAGCGGTCTGGAGCATTTCATTTTCATAATAATGACGGTCATCTTCAATTTCAGCATCCTCTTCAGCCATCCTTTCGTCAGCATCCACTTGATTTGCTGAATGTATTGCATCAAGTTCTTCCACGATCCTCTTCAGAACATAGAAGGCTCTATCATATTGCTGGTCACATCTCATTGCTTTCTTGTTAACCATCAAATTTAGCTACAGCAAGATGTCTTATTTGGATAGTTTTGAGCTACAGCAGTTGTGTTGTAATCCCTTGTACCAAATGTTGGTTGTGATTTTCCAGTCTTTGTGTACCGTTTGAGGATATACTTCTCTGGAAATTTGTCAGGCCTCAGGTAGTCCAATATGTTCATGATGTGAAGGCACAGCAGACCTGCATTTTGTGATGAATGCAGAATACATAGTTTGTGAGCCAATAATGATTTTTCGTATATTGATACGATACTACTAGTTTTGCTATTTAATGAGTATGTTTTCCCGCTCACCTGTGTGTGTCGAAAGCTTGCATTCACACTCATATATTTCATTCTCTGGGTCAGCTACAACCTGGAATTCATGCTTTGACCAGGCAAATCTTTCTTCATCATCATGGCCAGCCTTGTTGTGGTAGTACACAAGGTACTTAGTGGGCTCTGCTGTAGACTTTGCGCGAAGTAGTGTGGTACACGGCTCTCGTGTACTTGATAGCCATGTCTTCCTCGTAGCCATAAGTTGTTTATGTCACAGGATTACTCTGCACATGTCAAAAAATAAGATATTAGTCAAAGCAGAGTTATGGTTTTCATTTTTTAAATACAAAGTGCACGTGTTGAAGGAAGTCACAATATGGGGGTGTTTCTTTTGTCTTAATACCATCCTGGTCATTCTTTGCTTGTTCTCATTCTGCATCCGCGTTTGTATGCAAACATTTACCCGGCTAGCAAACTTGTGTAGGTTCTGGGTCCCCTTGACAAATCCTCTCTTGAGCACATGATTCATGCTCTCGCTTCGTTGTGTAGAAGTCATTCTAGTATAGAAAAAGTTCTTTTAATATGCTAATATCCACATTCTCCTAGTCCTCATCTCGCTATCATCATTTGGTCATTCTGCAGGTTGTACTTTCGCACGAGTGCAGCCCATGCAGCTTCAAACTCCCTTGGCATTAGCGTCCAGTTTAAGATAGTTGTGAACTCCTCTTTGAATGCTTTATACTTTTTGTACAACAACGCGAGGTATTCCTTGAACTTCTTCAGGATGTGCCAACAGCATAGCTTGTGGACGGTGTTTGGGAATGATTGTGGTATAGCTTTCGCCATTGACGGGCACTGGTCTACATGAATTAAAAAAATGAAACCCGCTTCTTGCGCTGATGGTGAACTTATGTTGTACAAGTACTTGAACTTCACAGGAAGCTGCAGGACTATATAATAATGTCACATATATTTTTCCTTACACCGGTGTTGTTTAACTTATGTTGTACAAGTACTTGAACTTCACAGGCAGCAACAGGACTATCTAATAATGTAGCACAATTTTTTTTATAGCATTGTTGTTGAACTTTTGTGGTACCAGTGCTTGGACTTCACATACATAACTATATTTTTCTGAACATGTTACATATATTTTTTCTTACAGCTATGTCCTTGAACTTCTCTGATTCCTATACTTGAACTTCACATCCAGAACTATATTTTTCTAAACATGTGACATATAATTTTTCTTCTTGTACTGTTTGTTGGACCTCTGTACTAACAGTGGTTGAACTGCTTGGTTTACTTTATTTTCAGATAAAACCAGTGTACCCAATATAGACCTAGTGACTGAAAAGATGATGAAACTTGTAGAGTTTTTTTGAACTTGCATGTTAGAATGCAAGTTGGGTGTTTGTTGTTCATGCATCGTAAAAATGTATCGAACAACCACTTGAATCACTTTGCATATTCATCTCTAATCAGGGCAACAGCAAATATTGTTGACTGCAAATGATGGTTTGTTCCAACAAACACTCCGAGAGGCATATTCAATATGTTGGTCTTGTAAGTTGTGTCGAATGTTACGCAATCGCCAAAGTCGTGATACACTCCTCGGTAGCTTGCATTGGACCAGAAAAAAAATTAATTGATTATCGTTGTCTACTTGTATGTCATAGAAAAACTCATCATTGAATGCCTTCACGTCTTTAAAGAAAGATACAAGTTTTAATACATCATCCAAATCATCTTTGCGTGCATTCATGACTTTCCTGCAAATTATATGCAAACATGCATTTGTTATTTTTGCTAGCAAAGGGTGGAGACTTAGGATGCTATATACTCCCTCCGTTCCAAAATAGATGACTCAATTTTGTAGTAATTTTAGTACAAAGTTGATTCATCTATTTTGGAACAGAGGAAGTACATTGCAGTATGTGCATTTTTTAGTACTTACTGGTTTAGTAGGTCTCATCCAGTCATGCTTAGGAAGTAGCTTCCATCTTCATATTCGGATAGCATGGACATGATTGTTGTATGTTTGACATCATGGTACTACAGGAGCTTTACACACTCCAAAATAGTGGGGTCATAATTCTTGTGTGAGTGCAAGAATACCAGCATGTCATCAGTTTGCATGAGGTGGTGATTATGATTGTACTCAATGTCCACTACCACACATGTGTTATCCTCCTGCACCTTCACCCTCATTCTTGCATTGCAGCCTATCCTCTGCGATGTTTTGTTTTGATTCCTGTCAGCCTCTAAAACAGAAGTTTTTTTTTGACTAAAACTGTGAGGCAATAGCCCCATAATGCTCTATTAAAACCCAACCAACAAAGTACAAAAGGTCATGGTAACAAAATAAAATCTAGAAGAAAGCTACTTACCTATGAGCCTATGTACATATTTACATGCAAATTTACATATTTACAGGAGTAAGGAAAGGCCAACTAGGGCAAAGAATTAATCCAGTGTAACAACATAGGCTTCAAGTTGGGCTTGAATCTGTGGGATAACAGAGTAATATCACGGATGAAACTCCTCTTCCATGCTGCAAACGTGTGTCTCTCATTTCTGAAATTTCTTCCATTTCTTAACAACCAAATGTTCCAGGCAGCCAGATAAACCACCTCTTTGAAGAAAGGTTGGCCATAACTTTGCCTTGCAGCAATCAAACACAGTGTGGGAGATAGACCAGCTAGCCATTGTATTTGCAAATAGTTCCAGATCCTTGTACTGAATTGACAAGTGAAAAAGGTGATCTCTTTCCTCATGAGCTTGGGCATGACACAAAGGGCATGTGTGTATCCTCCTGAGGGGATCTCCAGTGCCTCCCGACCAATAAACCTCTGGTGTTGAGCCTGTCATTGAGCATTAGCCACGCAAACACTTTGATCTTCATTGTCGATCTACTTTCCCAAATCCATTTAGCCAGCGCGTCTGTAGGGAGGTCAGCATGCATCACTGTATAGTAGCTTTTGGTAGAGAATTTCCATCGCCAGGTGTCCAAAACCAAAAATCATTGGTGCTTTCATCTTCATTTAGTTCTAGGAGACCAGTCTGCATAGTAATCATCTCTTCCATTGCTTCTGGCGACAAGGGTAGATGAAAGAGTTCAGACATATCCAGAGTATTAATAGCATCTCTCACAGATATCTTGTCATCAATGGCAAAAGAAAACAGCCTAGGAAACCTCTCCGTGAGAGGAACAGATGATCCTAAAAATATCCAAGCATCAAACTAGAACAGAGCAGAATCTCCCATGTTTATAGTAACCACAGAATGCAACCTAAAAGCTTCATTGATTTTGATGATATCCCTCCACCAATAAGAACCACATAACACTGTTCCATGGGGCACAACTCCATCATAATAAGTGTTCCAAATGAGGGAAACCCAAGGAATGTCTGCTTTGTTATAGAACTTATTCAAATGCCTGGTGAGGAGAGCTCTATTTTGGATGTTAAGATTAACAATCCCCATGCCACCTTTGTCTTTAGGTCTGCAAACTAAAGGCCATGCTGCCAATGACTGTCTGGGAGTATCAGAGTTGCCTCTCCATAAGCACTGCCTCACAATTATTTCAATTTGCTTGATGATACCAGCTGGCAGGCATAAACTGCAGAGAAAATATATGGGCAAGGAAGACAAAACTGATTGTAGCAATAGCAATCTAGCCCCATGATTCAGAAGGCATGAACTAGCAGACAGCCTTCTTTCAACTCTATCCACTACTAGGGTTAAGTCTTGAATCCTTGGTTTGGTGGTGCCAACAGTGTTGCACCCCGGCTCAGAGAAACCGGAAAGCCCCGTATTCTAGCCCAGAGATCGAGGAGAAGTCTTCTGGAATACGGCACTGCTTAGCATAGAACAAACTAGCTCTTTATTACAATCTATAGTAGGTACAAGGGTTCCCGATATAACGAGGAATTACATCGGCACGGGGCCACTACGCCTTCCACTGTTGCTCTATGCAAGCAGCAGAACAACTCGAAGCAGCAGAATAACTTCTAGCAGCGGAACAACGACGACGGTGGTGAACTCCACTCCGCAAGGACTCTGGCTGGAACGCTTATCCTAGCTCGCACGAACGGAAACCACGGCAAGCAATCAAGCAATCACGACATGACCTGCAAACTGGCATGACACGCCAGGTCAGTACATTGAATGTACTTGCAAGCTCACAATAACCAGAAGCATTCAAGACAAACAACAACATGACAATTACAGGTTAAGCACGGATTAACATGTGATTATCCGAACAACATGAACATGATACACCTAGAACAATACGAGCATGGCATGAACATATAAACACGATGGCACTATCATGCAACATGATGACATTATCATGACCAACTTACTCTGTTCGGGTTACCTCGTAACCAGCACATGCATCACTTACCAACCTCGGACATCACACGATCATCTCAGGATCAAATCAAGCTTGGTATAAACAATACCGTAGTAATCATTAAATGACCACAAGGAGCTTGATCTTTACCCATGATTCTCGCACAACATCACGAATATCCAACAACTCGGTATCCTCGATACCACGGTGATCATCTCATGATCACAAACGGAACCACTCTTGGTTCAACGGGTTACCTAGTAACCGAACGGTGACCTTTCCGGCGATCGCAACCATGACCAACACTTGGTCTCAAACGGTGATCTTTCCGGCGATCACAACCAACTTATCTCATCATTGAACCATGGTTGTTATTAATCATGTTATTACTAATTACTGTTGACTCACAATGTGACCGACATGAACTGGGCCCTTATCCGCGGGCGCGACTATCGATATATTTAATATACACTCTACATAGGTTAGTACACTGTACCCACACCACGGAACCCATGGCCTCGCACTCCCATTCGGGTGGACCAACGGCATTCCGACAAAACCGTCCTACTGCCATGACACTCTCCCGGCCACTCCGATTCATTCCCCACTGGGCTAGTCCTGGGTGGCCCCGTGCCTACCAAAGGCACCAACGGCCACCGTCGTGGCAAAACAAAATGGTCCCAAACAGGGAGAAAAGCGCTTATTATCCAACTACGGGCACACAAGGTTATGTCTGCTTATGGGGCCAGGGTACCGCACGCCCATAACCTTCCCTCGTTGGAGGCACCGGCGAGAGGCATGACAATACACCCAGTTAGGACCTTCCCATAAAGGTAAGCATGGCTGCACTGGTCAGCTCGATATGGTGGCACCATGACTCAGCCAACAGTTGTTCAAGTTCAAATTAATCCGGTTAAACTTGAATGCAATATGTTGAGTCATGAAAAATGACATGATGCAATTACAATACATGAGCATGATATCAACATAATCATGAGGGTGCAACATAGCTATCCACTATATCAACAATGAATCATATCCAACTGAGCATAGCATGATGACGAGCAGGAATATTACAAGTACAACACTACTCATAGCATAACATGACCATTAGCATCAACAATAAGTACCATGCAAGAACACATCAATAACATAACTGAGTAAGCACTTAACCGACTAATAGCAAAGGAACAATACATATTAACGGTACTCGGTAACCGACGTTAGTCATGTACCGAAGAACATGACCAACCCAACATGTACTTCTATCAAGCATGACAATATGAAAGTAACACTAGCAAGCAGTTCATGGTAACAAGGTACAATAACGCATAGCATGACAGTAATCACCGATCCATAAGCATAACCGAAATGACGACAGCTGTAGTAAAACAAACAGACAGTTATTAAAGATTCAAGTTGAAAACCAATGCTATTGCATGGCTATCATGCAAATGGTGGTTGTGGCTTGCCTGGGGATGAAGAAAACACCGGAAAGTTGCGCGAAAAGATTGCAGAAAGATTCGCAGGAAAAACTTCCCTCTCGAAAGGGGCTGGATAACGGCCAGGTCAAAAAGGGCATTTTCACAGTGTCGAACCATAGTGAATATAAAACCAATAGAATGGGCTCGACGAGATGAAGCAGTGGGCTTTGGGTTCACCTGATTTGGAGTTGTTATTGAAAAGTTATAAAGTGTTTTCTGCCAGGGACCTATCTATAATGAAAGTATTTTCAAACAGGGCCTGGACAGAAAAACAGAAAGCGTATTAGAGGGAAATACGTTTTCTAGAAGTGAAAATGCATTCTGGGCTGAACTAGAAGAGGAATACGCTTTCCGTAAGCGAAGACGTAATCCAGTGGATTATGCCTCCACTTATCCAGCGTGGCAAAGCGGGACCAGGCGGCTTAGAGGCTTACAGGTGGGTCCTACCTTATCCATCTCTCTCTCTCTCTCTCTCTCTGTCTCTCTCGCCTGGCATCTTTCTCGCGCCCGACGAAGAACAGAGGAGAGGTGGGGCTGGGCTCGGCCGGTGTCTGGCTCCGGCGAGGGCGAGGCTGTCGGATGTGGGGTTCTGGCAAACCCTTGAGGTTCGAACACTGTGGTGCGCGCGATGTCTTTCCCTCCTACCGATCTACGCCCTAGCTCGTTAAGATCTCGCGGACGAACTCGACTAACTCGCAATCACAGAGAGACACGAGATTTATACTGGTTCGGGCCACCGTTGTGGTGTAATACCCTACTCCAGTGTGGTGGTGGTGGATTGCCTCTTGGGCTGGTGATGAACAATACAGAGGGAAGAACAGCCTCCTGAGGTTGAGGTGTTCTGGTGCTTGCGGACTTGTGCGCGTGAGAGCTGGACCAACTACTCGATCTCCCCCCTCTACTATGGTGGCTAGACCTATTTATAGGGGCCCTGGTCCTCTTTCCAAATATTGAGCGGGAAGGGAGCCCACAACGGCGGGCAAATTTGAAGGGGGACAGCTAGTACAAGCTATCCTTACAAAAGTGGTCTTCGCCTGCGAAAAGCTCTGGTGGTGACGCCGTCTGGAGCTCCACGATGACCTCCGTCTTGCTGTCCTCCTGGTCTTGGTCTCGTTGCACAAATATAGCAACCTTTGTCTGATGCCTCGGTACTCTTTGCCTGCGCTGGCCTCCTTAGCACCAAAGAGGAAACAAGGACGTAGCACGCGCTGGCGCCTGCCTCGTGCCGATCGTCATGGCACACGTCACGAGAGCCTCGTGAGGTTTGCCCTGCCTTGATATCTCCGATCCTCGCGAGCCTGCTTGACTAGGCCACTCTTGAGGAGGTCTTGCGTCGTCCGCCTCGCGAGGCTTGGCCCTTCGCGAGTCTCTTGGATGCCTTGTTGATGAAGATGGGCCGTGCGGCCTGCTGGCTTAGCCACGCCGTGGGCCGTAGGCAGGCAAGTCTGGGGACCCCCATTCCCGGAACGCCGACAGTAGCCCCCGGGCCCAAGGTGCGCTCGGGCTTGGCTTCGCGGCGAAGCCAAGGGTCAAGTACGGAGCACCGCGGGCCCCAAAAGCAAGTGGCCTCGGTTGACGCGTGGCAGTTTATTGAACGTGGGCGTCTCCGCTCCCCCACGCTGCCTCGGCAATTGCTCGACCTAACAAAAGGCTGTCGCAGGCAGCACTTGCCCTCATTGCTTCTCCCTCGCTTCGCTCTAGATCCCCTTTCTTACTCCTTGCCGCTGCTACCTTCGGATTTGTTCCAATCTCATCCTGTATCTGCAATCCATGGCGTCGTGCAAGGTCAAGACTTCCTCGGGACCAGCTTGGTATGAGCCTGACCTCGAGGCGCCAACCGTCACGGAGAAGAACCTCGCGTCCGTGCGCCTGCTGACGGCGAGCGAGAGCAACGAGTGGGGGGAGACCGAGCTCGGGCTTGCCTCCGATGTGCTGGAGCCTGAGGAAAGCACCTTCTTCCCCTTCTTCTCGAGCAGTGTTGCCGTCGGGTTGGTTCCTCCCTTCTCTGATGTCTTTTATGAAGTCCTCGACCACTATGGGCTGCAGGCGTTGCATCTTCATCCCAACTATGTCGTCCTCCTGTCCATCTTCGCCTACTACTGTGAGGCGTAGCTGGGCGTGATGCCGTCCGTGGCGCTCCTGTGCCATTTCTTCTTCCTCATCCTGATGAGGGGTAGGTCGTCGCTGGTGGCTCGTGACACCGCCTCCGTCCTGACGCCTCCTGGGGCTGGCTCCGGTTCTGCCTCCGCACCGCCTGGCACCGCCGGAGCCCGAATGCCTACACCTCAGGTCCCGAAGCTATCTGGCTTCAAGCTTCCCAAGCGCAAGTATATTGCGGTGGATCAGTAAGTGTCTTAAGCTTCGCCTTGTCCTTGTTTGTACTCGTCATTTCCTGATGCTCGCCCTTGGTTGATCAGGCCGACATCTTCGACGAAGAAGAGGAAGGAAGACGCAGCGGCCGTGCCTCCCTCCGCGGAGAAAGGAGGCAGCAGCGCCCGCATCTCCCCAGCCCGGTCATCCTCGCGAGGCCAAGAGGAGCATCGGCGCGTCGAGTCAGCCCCCATGGTCCCACTGGCTCCGGAGGTGCCGGCGCCTGGTGCGGCTGATGAGGTCCCAGCTGCTCGGGAACCCACGATCTCCCAGGCCCTAGTGGTGATGTCGCCTCCTCCCGCTGCTGCACCTCCACTCCCAGGTTCTTCTTCTACTGTTGCTCTGGAGTGTGCTCTTTCGGAGATGACCCAGCTGCAGGCGGATCTCTTGAGCGTGGACCCACGTCTTGTGGCCGGGCACCTGGAGCTAGCCTCAAGTTGGCTCCACTCCGACTTGGCTGTTCGCGCGGCGCTGGGCCAGGCTGCTGCAGCGTGTGAGAAGGAGAAGCAGAGTGCCGCCAATGCCGCAGCCGATCGTGAGATGGCGCTGAAAGATGCCAAGGCCGCCCGTGACCGCTGCCGGGCGCTGGAGGACGAGTTGCAGAGCCTGCGCGACAAGCACGCCGAAGAAGCACGCTGCCGCCAAGCGAAGGAGGAGGAGGTGAAGGCCCGGGAGGACACCGTGAGGAACCGCGATGCCGAGCTGACGGAGTTGGAGAAGACGCAGGCCGTCGAGCGGTGCCAGTTGGAAGGGCTAGAGCGGAAGGCGAAGGTGAGGGAGGCCGATCTTGATGCCAAGGCGCGTGTCCTGGCCAAAGATCGCGTGGCCTTCGCCGACCTCGAGGAGAGGTCTCGCAAGGCGCTGAAGACGCTCTACGAGCACGGCCTAGAGAAGTCGCTGGCTACCGACGAGCACGGCCCCGCCCGGCTGCTTCCTCTCTTGGTGAAGGCGCTTGAGGAGGTCGTTGATGGCATCGGTCCTATGGCGGAGGCAGAAGCTCGCGTCCTGTCTTCGGCTGCGCTGACTCGCTTCTTCAGCCACCTGCACCTTCACGACCCCAACGCTTGCTTTGTCGAGCTGCTGGAGCCTGTAGCTGAAGATCAATGCGAGGCCGCCGCCGCAGCCGTGCAAGGTCAGGTGGAGGCCTTGCTGAAGAAGTTCTGCGGCTTTGTCTCCGCTCCTCTGTCCAGCGATGTCGCCGATCCTGCAGCTGGTGGTGAAGCTGTAGGCAACATTTCTCATGGGGGAGCACCTTCCGCAGGCGACGGCGATGTCTAGAGGTGACCTGCGGCTATTCTTCCCGTTTCGTTCCTGCAACATGTATCAGGCCTCGTGTAGGCGTTTAGACTTTTCATTTGGTATTGTGAGGACAATATGCTTGTAATATTTGCTTCGAGATTTTGGGATTTCCTTCCTATTTGCTTTGCATTCCACGTCGGCAGAGCCCGGCCCCGCGCATACCTCAACCGCCATTGGGCCGACCGGAGACCAGGACGGACCAAGGAGTGAGGGGCTACGTGACCAGTTAGGCTCCGGAGTCGCGATGCACAGGAGTCCCCCTTGACGTGCAAACAATTTCCATACCTGCCCTCGCCGAGGCCTCGGGAGGGGCGCGCGACACCTAGGTCCGGGAGACCTGGTTGGGTGGCGAGCGCTCGGGCGTGACCCAAGCGCAGCCCCCGTGCCCAGCCCCCTCACGCGGCTCTCTCGAGGGGAGGCGTTGCGGTGAGGCTGGACGCTGAGCTCTGGGCTCCCTGAGGTTGGTACGACCGTAGGGCCGCCCTCAATTGTTTATCACCAGCGCGGAGCATAGTGCTTCTGCTTGTGCACGGGCATAGCCGCTCCTCGGCAGTGTCGACAGCCAGCGCGGAGCATGGTGCTTCCACTTGTGCGTGGGATGGGGGCCCCCTCCGGGAGGAGCCCCCGGGGTGATATCCAACGGATCTGAGCATAAATTTTCTTTTGGTCATGAAAACCTTTTTTACTCTTGTCATGGGGTTGCTTCAAACAAATGCAGGCCTTCTGTTTTCAACAAATGCTGAGAATTAATCATGGCCATCTTCTGACGGGATCTAACTGCTCATAAGTGGTACTGATTTATTTGATTTGTTTCTTTGGCTCGATCGTGGGATATCTACCAAAGATTTGACTGCCTTCTATCATGAGAAATATAACAGGGTGTAGACTTATAACTATAGCATACCTCAATTATTAACATCTTGAGACTTTCCTGGCAGGTATGCTGGTGGGAAGATACTTTTCATGACAGGTTGTCCGGGTACTAGGTTACACAAGTGGATATACCTGGTCTGAGCTGATTATTCAATTGTTGATTTACCCATGTTGTCGGTATACCCAGATGTGGTAATAGGCTGTGCGATGCTTTACACTATCGGTGAAGTCAAACTGCTGAGGTTGCAAAAGAATCTTGGACTTGACGGAACAAATTTGGATATTCCGCACTAACCTTTTTTTAAGCGGGTCAGCTTGCTCTGAACTCCTTGTAGAGTGGAGTAATCCACTGAGGGTATGCCTTTGCGGCTCCATATGTAATTTGGCCACTAACTGACTTGGGTATCCGGACCCTGATGGTCATGCAAAAATCATCATACCGTTGCTATCAGACTCATCCTTTTGATGGTCATGATTTTCTTTGTCAGGATATCTTACTGAAATAGGTTGGCCACATATATCCTTGATTCTTCATATGACCATGGTCGTGGCTAGTTCAATATTTTTGTCATTACTCCTGGTGCTTGGGTTCCGCATGTATATGACATATACTCGGGGCTTGTAGCTGTACAGAGCTCTTTGTTGAGGCCAACCATACAAGAGTTCATGAGATCTCCTTGTTTGTGCGGGAATATTGGCCTTGGTGGCCACTGTCAAGACTGTTGATTTTGTGATGTCTTATCCAGATCTTGTAGATCCTTGTATTACATAAGATGTGTGTCTCTGCTTATCTTCATTTGCATGATTCATGAGGCTGTGGGATCCGTACTTTCCTTAGGTGTATCTGTTCGATCCTTGCTGTACCTCGTATGAGTGACTGATATGATTGGGGATGTATGCTCACCATATGCGTAAGAATTATATGCAAACGAACACTTGATCCTTGAGGTAGACATATGTTTTGACTGATTGGTGCTTCTGACGAAAATTATTGCTGATCTGCCTCTTGAGTGCACTTCCATATATTGCCAACTCGCCACATAATCTCTGAGGACGGTGTAATAGTGTGGTACTAACGCAGACTAATTGGCTTACAATAGAAGCCATCCGAGTAGCTTGCTGAGGAGGACTTGTTAACTTCTGCTCAAATCTTTTGTCTGGGTATCGTGCAGAAGAAGGCTTTATAGCTTATGCACGAAGCTTGGTCTGATTATTGTGCTGGAGAAGCCTGAGTTCCGTACTTGAGAAGCTTCTCCTTGGATATTCTTGTTGAGAAAAAATCATTTCCGTCTGTCAGAAGCTTTTACTGAGGTATCTTGCTGAGAAAGACCGGGTATCTTTTGGACCGGAAATTGTTCACATATCATGCTGACGAAAATCAAGGAGCCTTGCATCATAAATCTCTTGCGATAGCGTGTGGAGGAAGACTGCGTTTCTCATATCCAAAACTTCATACAATGATATGCAGACTGAAATCTACACATATGCCCATAATATTCGATGGTTGATTATTTGCATGAGAAAATTTCTTTGACTGTCTTCCTTGAGCATATCACATTCTGACTTTATTTCGGATGATAACATATCTCAAGCATCATGCATTGCTGAGCCAAAATTTTGTATATGATCCATTCCTTTGACTGAAAATATACCGTTGATCTTGTACCTGACTTGCCTTGTTACTGGCCTGATCATTACAGCTGTGAGGATTTAGTACTGATGTAGACTTGAGTTATCCATACTGTTGTGAGGAGTTCACACTAATGCAAAATTGATTATCAGCCTCCAAATCAGACATTTCACATTTCACTACAGTCGGCTGAGAATTCCATTCTGTTTAGCTGAGTTTCCAAATATTCAAACTCCTTGCATATTCTTCGGGTCCGGTGTCGGTTGATGAGCAACTCTTTATAGGGCAAAAATAATGCAACACCGGGGCCCAAAAAGAAATAAGCAAAAGAAAACTCAACTTAAACAAAAGTACACAACAACAATCAATTCACACACAATCAATGTCACATATTACTGCTAGTCACACAACATGCATGCCTACTTAAGCACACATATCTCGCGGGATCTCCGGTTCTACGATCTAGCATGCTGTGACAGTGTGCACGAGGACGAATAAATGTGTGGAAGAATTGGTGTAAACAGCGCTACACCAAGTGCTAGCTTAGCGACACAGCAACCTGGACTAGCTCGGAGGCGAGGACGCACTCGATAAACCTGTAGTGGGACACAAAGGTCGCAACCACATTATTATCAAGTGGACGGAAAAAGATCCGTACTCGTCCAAGGAATAGGATAGCGGGGGAAATGGAGGCTGCTGACATTGCCCTTTCTTGATAACTGAGATTATTAAGGGTTGCCAACGTGACAAAATAAAAGAGCGATTCGGGATAGAAGCATGTCCATCACCGAAGCGATAGGCGGGGCTGAAAGGAGGATATCGGCGAGATACCTGAGCACCAGTTTTGCAAACGGTGTCGGGATCACTTGGCATCACTCTGCTGGGACAGAAATGACACCAAACACCGAAGAATGAGCAAGAAAAGAAAACTGGAGAAATGCAAAGGATGAGCTGTAGCGGATCCGAACCGATGCCAGCTACATTCACCAGATAAACCGTTAGCAACAAATACTAAGGCTATATGCATGCCATACAACAAACAAATGCAATAAACAAACCAAACTTTAAACTACTAATTTCTACCGGGTTCTACCACTCGCGCTGACTAGGGCATCCTACAGCCAGACCTGCTCTGATACCAAGCGCTGTGGCACCCCGGCGCAGATGAACCGGAACACCCCGTATTCCAGCCCAGAGATCGAGGAGAAGTCTTCTGGAATACGACACTTCTTAGCATAGAACAAACCAGCTCTTTATTACAATCTATAGTGGGGACAAGGGTTCCCGATATAACAAGGAATTACATCGGCACGGCGCCACTATGCCTGCCACTGTTGCTCTATGCAAGTAGCAGAACAACTCGAAGCAGCGGAATAACTTCTAGCAGCGGAATAACAACGACGGTTGTGAACTCCACTCCGCAGGGACTCTGGCTGGAAAGCTTATCCTAGCTCGCACGAACGGAAACCACGACAAGCAATCAAGCAATCACAACATGACATGCAAATTGGCATGACACGCCAGGTCAGTACATTGCATGTACTTGCAAGCTCACAATAACCAGAAGCATTCAAGACAAACAACAACATGACAATTACAGGTTAAGCACGGATTAACATGTGATTATCCGAACAACATGGCATGAACAACATGAACATGATACAACTAAAACAATACGAGCATGACATGAACATATAAACACGATGGCACTATCATGCAACTCATGATATTATCATGCACCAACTTACTCTGTTCGGGTTACCTCGTAACCAACACATGCATCACTTACCAACCTCGGACATCACACGATCATCTCAGGATCAAATCAAGCTGGGTATAAACAATACCGTAGTAATCATTAAATGACCACAAGGAGCTTGATCTTTACCCATGATTCTTGCACAACATCATAAATATCCAACAACTCGGTATCCTCGATACCATGGTGATCATCTCATGCTCACAAACGGAGCCACTCTTGGTTCAACGAGTTACCTCGTAACCGAACGGTGATCTTTCGGGCGATCACAACCATGACAAACACTTGGTCAAAAACGGTGATCTTTCCAGCGATCACAACCAACTTATCTCATCATCGAACCGTGGTTGTTATTAATCAAGTTATTACTAATTACTGTTGACTCACAGTGTGACCGACACGAACTGGGCCCTTATCCGCAGGCGCGGCTATCGATAGATTTAATATACACTCTGTAGAGGTTAGTACACTGTACCCACACGACGGAACCCATGGCCTCGCACTCCCATTCGGGTGGACCAACGGCGTTCCGACAAAACCGTCCTACTGCCATGACACTCTCCCGGCCACTCCGACTCATTCCCCACTGGGCTAGTCCTGGGTGGCCCTGTGCCTACCAAAGGCACCAATGGCCACCGTAGTGGCAAAACAAAATGGTCCCAAATGGGGACAAAAGCGCTTCTCATCCAACTACGGGCACACAAGGTTATGTCTGCTTACCGGGCCAGGGTACCGAACGCCCATAACCTTCCCTCATTGGAGGCACCGGCGAGAGGCCCGAAAATAGACCCCGTTAGGACCTTCCCATAAATGTAAGCGTGGTTGCACTGGTCAGCTCGATATGGTGGCACCATGACTCAGCCAACAGTTGTTCAAGTTCAAATTAATCTGGTTAAAATTGAATGCAATATGTTGAGTCATGAAAAATGACATGATGCAATTACAATACATGAGCATGATATCAACATAATCTTAAGGGTGCAACATAACTATCCACCATATCAACAATGAATCATATCCAACTGAGCATAGCATGATGACAAGCAGGAATATTACAAGTACAACACTACTCACAGCATAACATGACCATTAGCATCAACAATAAGTACCATGCAAGAACACATAAATAACATAACTGAGTAAGCACTTAACCGACTAATAGCAAAGGGACAATGCATATTAACGGTACTCGGTAACCGACGTTAGTCATGTACTGAAGAACATGACCAACCCAACATGTACTTCTATCAAGCATGACAATATGAAAGTAACACTAGCAAGCAGTTCATGATAACAAGGTGCAATAACGCATAACGTGACGGTAATCACCGATCCATAAGCGTAACCGAAATAATGACAGCAATAGTAAAACAAACATATAGTTATTAAAGATTCAAGTTGAAAACCAATGCTACTGCATGGCTATCATGCAAATGGTGGTTGTGGCTTGCCTGGGGATGAAGAAAACACTGGGAAGTTGCGCGGAAAGATCGCAGAAAGATTCGCCGAAAACACTTCCCTCTCGAAAGGGGCTGGTTAACGGCAAGGGCAAAACGGGCATTTTCACAGTGTCAAACCATAGTGAAAATGAAACCAACAGAACGGGATCGACGAGACGAAGAAGTGGGCTTTGGATTCACATGATTTCGAGTTGTGGTTGAAAAGTTATAAAGTGTTTTCTGCCAGGGACCTATCTATAATGAATATATTTTCAACCAGGGCCTGGACAGGAAAACCGAAAGCGTATTAGAAGGAAATACGTTTTCTGGAAGTGAAAGCACATTCTGGGCTGAACTAGAAGAGGAATACGCTTTTCATAAGCGAAGACGTAATCAAGTGGATTACGCCTCCACTTATCCAGGGTGGCAAAGCAGGACCGGGCGGCTTAGAGGCTTACAGGTGGGGCCTACCTTATCCATCTCTCTCTCTGTCTGTCTCTCTCTCTCTCTCGCCTGACATCTTTCTTCCGCCCGACGAAGAACAGAGGAGAGGTGGGGCTGGGCTCGGCCTGCGTCTGGCTCCGGCAACTCCAATGGTCCCCGGCGAGGGCGAGGCTGCCTACGGTACCGGGGGAAGCGTCGCGCTCGCCTAAACCGGTTGGGGGCGCTCAGGAAGAGCGGGGTCGTGGTGGCTCGCAACCATAGGGAGCACGGCAGCGACGACTAAGCTTGGGGAAGACAACAACAGAGGCTCCGGCGACTGGTTGAGAGGGCAGGGAGGTTCGCCGGACACCGGGGAAGCCTATGGTGGTGGCTAGGGGAAGAGTATGGCTCTAGTGGTAGCGAATTTAGGAGGAGGCCGAGGGAGGACACGGCGGCCATGGGCGAGGTGTGGTGGCTCCGAAGTTCGGGCGAGTGGACGGGGTGGGAGCTGGGAGTGAGGCGAGGCTAAGGAGGTGCTCGGGAGGGGCTCGGGGTGGTCTTTATATAGGCGGGGTGAGGGCACGGGCTCGGGTGCCGCCGCGGGAGTCCGGCCAACGATCTGGCGAGGCGCAGCGAGCACTTGGTGGCATGAGAAGGCGACGAGGGAGGCAACGGACGAGCTACAGAGATTCACAGGGTACGGGGGGCCGAGGGTGCACAGGAGAAGCGGCCACGGCGCCATTAAAGCTCGGTCGGCCACAGTGCGCCCGTGGGCGCGCGGGCACGAGCGCTGACGGAGGGGCTGACGGAGGGGGAGATGGCTCCAGGAGGACGGCGACGACGCGGTAAAACAGTGAGACATGCTCGCGTCAATGGCATGCCAGAGCTCGTGATCACCGCGTGCACTGGTGCACATCGTGCCACACGGCCGGCCAAACGATGTCTAGGGGTTTGTCCTTCCTGGGTAGGTTGCAACTGCGGTGTTATATCGATGAAAACTGCCCTGGTTAAATGGTAAGTAACCTCTGAAGTTTACTGCAGTAAACTTGGTCGTGAACTGCTGATCAACAGGAAGGAGATTGGGAGCAATGGCGTTGTCTGAGAGGTTTAGGGTAAGAAGGACTTTCATCCTGGTAACTTTGAGAAGATTTGGACCAAGATTTAATATAGTTGCTTTGCAACTGCCAAATCTAGTCCAGAAATGAGATTTGGATGATGCACTCACATGGTGATGCCACTTGAGCTCAAATTTGGCACGGCTTAGCCATTTGGTCAAATAAAGATGGTGTAAAAGTTTCATACCAATTGGATTTACCAATATGGTACTTGCTTCACAAACATCCTTGCTGACCAGAAACTTGCTATAATTTTGGTGAACAAATGACTAAATGAAATGATCCCAAATTGGGTGGAGAGATGTTATATAGGTAGAAGCACAATCTGGTAATTTATCAGGGTTTTGAAAGCAATATAAAATGCACTTGCTTTACAACCTGAAATTTTTGCTAGAACCAAAGATTTGATCCTGTGCTCACATAGATGATTGGATGGGGATGAAATTTGTAGGAGTGAGATGATATGAGCACAAGAAGAGGCATGCAAAATTTCAACTCATTTGGATTCTGCTAGCTAGTACTTCCTTCAAAGTGGCTTCTCTTTGACAGAAACTTTGAAAAATCGCTGAGGAAGATTGGCTAGGAAAATAAAGTTGAATTTTGGCATGTGGCAATTATTTGGACATAAAAGAATGCCCAACAAGTTTGGGAGCAAACAAGACAAGATAAATGACACTTCCTTCACAAAATGCCACTCTGGACAGAAAGGAAGAATAATTATTGGGCAATTATTCTTGGGCTAGGACAGGAAAGTTTGGGCATATTTGAGCAACATATGACCCAAAGAATTATGAGAATTATTTGGGAATTTTTGGATGGACATAAATATAGGTTGCTTCACAACCTAGGGCAGACAGTGTTATTCCCTTAATAGAAAAAGGAATATTCCTAAGAAAAAGAAAATTAGGGTTTGGTCAAGTAGTGAAGTGACATGATCTTTGCAAGGTTTTGAGAATGATGAGCCACTTGGGATAGGAAATGAAGGTGATTGCCCAGGTGGCAAGGCCACAGAGGGCAAAAACCAATAAATCAAAAAGAAAAAGAAAAGGGCCAAAAACCAGGCTGTTACAAACAGGTAGCCCAAGATAAGTAAATGGAAGGGTTCCAACCTGACAACCAAAAATAACAGCCAATCTTGATGTTTCTGCCTCATCCACATTTATAGGCAAGATACATGATTTATGGAAATTGTCTTTGAGCCCAGTGAAGGCATGGAAATCTTGAAGCATTTCCTTAAGAGCCAAAAGCTGGGAGTCCACAGCAGGCACAATGAGGAGGGTATCATCAGCATATTGAATTATAGGAAAATCCTTATCATGAGTTTCTATAGGCAATGAAATCTCTCCATTTCTCAGCATGTATTGACCAAAGTCTACAGTAAATTAGCTGCGAGAACAAACAATAGAGGTGAGATGGGATCACCTTGCCTTACTCCCCTTTTGCAAAGAAATTGTTTTACAAGCACCCCATTCAAAATGACCGAAGAAGTGCTGGAGGATAAAAGCTCTCTAATCCAACCAATCCATTTGCTATCAAAACCCTTGTGATGCAGAAGCTTAAGAATGAGATCATGCTCAACTGTATCAAAAGCCTTGGCAAAATCCAACTTGACAATCAAATTTTGTTTCTTGGACTTGTGGCACTGGTGTATATATTCAAGTTCCCAAGCAATGCAATCCTGAATAAATTTGGACTTCAGGAACCCATACTGATTTTTATGGATGCATTTTAGGATAACCTTCTGTAACCTATTAGTTAGTAGCTTAGTCAGAAACTTCAAGCAGGTATTTGTCAAAGAAATGGGTCAAAAATCATTGGGGCCCTCAAGTGACAACTTATTTGGGATTGAGGTAATCAGAGACCCGTTGATGCTGCTAGTTGTTATCTTTCCATCATAAAAATCCTGAAATAGCTGCATGAAGTCCTGCTTGGTAATATGCCAGCATCTTTTGACAAACAAACCTGTGAAACCATCAGGGCCAGGGGCCCTATCAGTAGGCAAATGTTTAAGAACATAATTTATATCATCCTTGGTGAAAGGTGCAGAAAAATTCTCAAGCCCATCCATTTTGTCAATAAAGCTGATAAATCCAACTTCATATCAATTCCCTCAGAAACACCCATTCTATCTTTGAAAGTGCCCCACAGCATACCAGCCATTTGCTGGTGGTCATAAACTATATCACCATCATCATTTTGCAGGGAAGAAATAGGGTTCCTCCTAAATCTTTTAGTGGCCATTGCTTGAAAAAACTTTGAGTTTTCCTCTCGAACTTTGATCCATCTAATGGTGCATCTCTGTTTCCAATATATGAACTTCAAATGGAGAAGTTCCTCAATACGAAGATTTACAATTTTCCTGAAATTAAGTTCAGGTCTTGATAAAGGCCTCAATTCCTCAAGATTATCAAAGAATAAGACCACCTCATTGCATGCCTGAATGGCCTTCCTAACTTTGGATAAACTGATGTACTAGTGTTTGAGATCATATCTAAGCCTTTAGAACTTTTCAGTTAGCTTTGCAGCAGAATTTGATTTTTTGGTGGGAGCATTCCATGACTGCTCCACACAATCAAAGAAACCAGGCATATCCACCCAATAATTTTCAGACCCAAAATACTTGTGAGTGTCATTCCCTCCCGTCTTCCTGATTCCAAAACCAGTGTGTGGCGTATCTGTTGTAAAGTTCCCTTGCTTTCTCTACATTCTGAAATCGCAACTTTAGTCTTGGTATTAGATGATCCGGGAGATCCGACATCTGCAGAAAAAGAAAAAATAATCCAAACATCACGTTAAAATGCAGTTTAGAAACTTGTTGTCCTCGAGGGAGCAGAAAATTTGTAGATCATACAAGATGCATATATAAATACTTAATTTTTGTTCACTTATGTGCGTGTATGATCGCAACTCCACCGGAGTCTGCTGCCGGCCCTCTGGGATGGGGCATAGCGGTGTTATCATAGCAGGATCCAGGAGTGGATCACGAGGAGGAAGGAGGGCTGAAGATGACATCTCTCTTGTTTGCATCCTTTTTGCTTGTGGTGGTTCTGGAGGTATTGCGATCCTGGTTTTGGTTTGCTCTTTTGTTCTGTGAAGCAATCCATCTACCTTATGTCCCGTACAATCCTGAGTTGTAGCAGTAATAGCAGCATCCAACGGCGGTAGTGTGCAGAGCACTCTCCTCCTTGTGTGTGTGTTCCTGTTGGATTTGTCATGGGATCCAGATTAGTTGCTGCGCTTTGGCATTGACGAGCCACACAAGGATAACCTCCAGAGTTACATGTAGAACTTGAGCTAACACCCTCATCCATTGGTGTGCTTGGAAGTCTGCTGGTGGATACAAAGAATCAACGGGGGATTTCCAGAGTCACCCAATTAGGTGGAGGTGCAAAGTGGTGTGGATAGGGCTGTGATCTAGCATCTTGGAAGTCTGCATGTGTTTGGGGTGTCATCCAATTTTTGTGTGGAGCAGGTTTGTAATGCTGTTCGTGCATTTGAGTTGTGACCCATTGAGGGGGTGGCGCAACACATACATGCTTAGGATTGTGTACTTGCTGTTGGGAACTTCTAAGCTTCTTTCTGCGTCTCTCATCCTGTTGGCATAAAAAAGAATGTGTTAGCACACAAGTTACATCTTCCAATACTGGTGTAACTGAACTGAGCATTATTCACAACCTGAACTTCTCATACAAAAGTGTTGCTCATGTACATATTTTTCCCTAGGACAGGTATCACACTCTGAATTGAGCTGAGCATCTACCCATACTTGTGTACTTGAACTGAGCACTCTTCATAGAATGAACCTCACATTCTTTATTCTACACTATTAGATTTTTCTGTACGGAACTGAGTACTCTCCACATGCTGAACTTCTTGTTTGCAAAGGGGAAATACTGTCTACAGTAAAAAAACACCTGACCTTCATGAGTTTGAATGGTTGAACCACTAGTGCATACCAACCTAACCTTCATGTGATCACATGTATGTTGTATTTTCCTTTTATTTTTTGCACACAACCTGATACATACCGGCCTGAACTCTAGCACACTTACTAGTTGAACTTCACATGGTTTTTTACATATGAATGCAGGCATAATTTTTAATGTTTGCAGCCTGGACTGAGGCTCACACACTACCAGAACTTCACATGGCTGAAAGAAGATAATAGACGGCAGGAAGTTCAACCACACCTTGGATACAAGTTCGGCCAACCTTTTTCCAGCAGTAGATAAGCCCTCTTGAGAGCAATTTGGTGGAGAGTTAGGAGAGGAATTGCATGAAATCCATGTCTTGCAGAGGGCGCGAAGTTCATCTGCATGAAGCAAGAAGGTCAGGTACGGCAAGATTGAAGGAGTAGGCAAGAAGAGGGAGGAAGTTCATCTACATTTGCTAGATTTGAATGCGCCGCCGAGATGCTCCCTTGCCCGCGCCGTTCGCCCAAGCTTCTGCCTTGGCCGTCATCTGCTCTGCTAAGCCGTTGGGAGGTGAGGATGGAACGAGGAGGCTTCTAGAAGTCCATGGCGGCTTTGCCGCCTCCAGCGACGCGGGCTCCCTCGCGCCGGCGTCTGCCATCGCTCGCTCGCCCGCGCCGGCGGTCGGCCAGGAGGTGGCGACGGAGGGGGCGGAGCTGGATCGGGTCGGCCAGGAGCTGGAGACGGATGGGAGGCGATGGATCTGGTCGGCCAGGAGCTTGAGACGGAGGGGAGGCACTGGATCCGGCGGAGTTCGGCGGTGAATTATGGGGGGAGGCCGGTGATCGAGGGGAGGAGCAGCGAGGAGGGGGGCTGGGGCAGCTCAATCGGGATCGGGATCAGGTGGATCCTGTCGGGCGGGCCGGCAGTTCGAGAAGTTTGGGAGGGTTTCTGTCGGGCCCTTATAGGGCTGCTGTGATCCAAATAACTATTATAATCCTGGGATTAGAATAGTGTTGTCCTATATATACATATACATATATATATATATCATATATATATACCACTTGGGCCAATAGATTGAACCATCATCAAAAATCGCACCAGAGGGACCATGAAACTAGCAGCGCCTGCATGCGGCCCAAAATGATGTACGTTGGAAGGGGTGATGTGTGTTTTCAATATCGAATAATGTATAATCTAGATGTGGCGCCTACCTTTCAATACAGACAACTACCATGACAGCCAGGTAATTAAGGATGAGATACACAGGGTACGGTGTCGGTCCAACCCACCAATCCGAGCGTGTTGGAGATAACCCTGACAACGCATGAGCTCGAACGTTGCTTGAACGACATGTGACATTGACCAGCCCTAACATGAACTATGAGGAAACCATTCATGGCCAACACATACCCCTCATTATCGATTAAAGGGATGATATATATGCACCCTGGGAGCCCACCAATATGTGTGTCATCACAAAAAACCGCACAAGGGAGACGTGGCCGATAAGAAGACCCCCTATACACTGCATGCGGGCCAAAAATATGTACGGGTGGTGTGTGATGTGTTCAAATTACCAATGCACAACTTTGATGGGCACCAACTACATTACAAACCGAACACCGTACCCGACCGCAAGCCTGGTTGAATACGTACGATGTCAGTTCCCCAACTTCGAGGCAGCGGCGGCGGGGGGGGGGGGGGTGTTGGCCAACGCATGTGCTCAAACTTTATTTGGTCTAACATGGAACACATAGTAATAGGAAACCATCATGGTCAAACCCTTCTTGTATGTTGGGTCAAAGGGATAGATTGTGTGGTCCCCCCTTGTTAACGGTCATGGATCATATATATATATATGGACCTCGAGGAGCCCACAGAACACCCACTATATATATATATATATGTGCGGCGTCTATAAACCGCACAAGGGAGACATGCTCGATCAGAACACCCACTATACCCTGTATGCGGCCCAAAAATTTGTATGGGTCTAGTCTGCGATTTGTTGAAATCCCGAACGCGCAACTTCGATAGGGTACCAACTACATTAGTAACATTACAAACTGAACATCGTACCCCCCAGCCAGGTTGAAGATGTACGATGTCGATTCCGCAACTTCAAGATAGGTGGGGGGCTAGGGGGTGTCGTCCAACGCATGTGCTAAAACTTGATTCGCTCTAACATAGGTCACATAGCAAAGAGGAAACCCTTCTCATGCGTTGGGTCAAAGGGATAGTTTGTGTGGGCCTATAGATCTCGAGCATTCTTTGAGTTCTGAGAACAAAAAATAACCAATAAAAAACAAATTCTACAAATTACCAAAATAAGGATCCGAAGGTTTATATAATAACTGCCTCTTTTTGGTTTGTATTTATTCTACAGGAAACATGGAATGACAGGATATTCGTGTTGAAATTTAAAATTATTCAGGGTTCGTTTGGCCTTTTTATACATTAATTGAGTTTCCTAGGCATTTAATGTCCATAAGTCAAATCTGAACTATAAATACATGCTCCAGTTCACTAAAATGGCTAGAAAAATCATACACGTGTCTTGGAGTGCATGTTTAGGTCCCATGCAAGGAATGGGAATGAATTACAACTATATCGGCGTCCTGGCTCGTCCTCAAACATTTGGAATCTCGGTTTTTTAAATCCCCGTAAATCCCAAACTCACCAGAAAATCTTGAAAGTTGGCATGGTGTCACGGCACATATATGTCGTGGTAAAAATTGTCCAATTTGGGCCTAGCTTTATTACAAACCTCTTACAAACCGAAGCCTCTCATGAGAACCCTCGTGGTTTCGATAGAGAAATGTGTCCACTTGTGGGCGAAATGATAATCGCTCCCTCTTCTCGCCTTGTATTTTCTTCTACACACAACATGGAACAACAAGAGGTTCGCGATAACTTTGAAATTATTCAGGGGTCCTTTGACCTTTTTATACATTAATTGACTTTTCTAGGCATTTAATGTCCATAGTTCAAATGCGAACTACAATTACATGCTCTAGTGCACAAAAATGGCTAGAAAAATTGTACATGTGTCGTTGGGTGCATGTTTAGGTCCCATGGAAGTAATGGGAATGAATTCAATCGTCTCGGCATCCTGGCTCTGCCTCAAACATTGTGAATGTCGGTTTCTAAATCTCCGTAAATCCAAAACTCACGAGAAAATCATGGAACTTGGCATGGTGTCACGACATGGCACATATAACTCGTGGTAAAAGAATTGTCCAATTTGGGCCAAGCTATATTACAAGCATCTTACAAACAGAAGCTTCTCGCAACCCTAGTGGTTCCAGTAGGGAAACATGCCCCTCTTGTGGGCGAAACGATAATTGCTGCCTCCTCTCGCCTTGTATTTTGTTTTCTACACGCAACATAGAATAATAGGAGTGTTGTGCTGAAATTTGAAACTATTTAGGGTTCGGTTGGCCATTTCATATATTAATTGAGTTTTCTAGGCATTTAATGTAGTCCATAATTCAAATTTGAACTAGAATCGTACATGTGTCATTGGGAGCATGTTTAGGTCTCATTGAAGGAATGGGAATGAATTACAGACGTCTCGTTGTCCTGAAACATTGAGAATCTCAGTTTTTAAATCCCAGTAAATCGAAAACTCACCCAAAAAATGTGAAACTTGGCATGGTTTCATGACATGGCACATATATGCTGTGGTAAAAAAACCGTCCAGATTGAGACAAGGCGCACACATTAATAGCGAACAAAGTCCTTTTGAAACCAAATAGCTAACACAATAATATCGCAAACGGTTGTATTATATGAACCGCGTGTGTTCCCATAACAATTTAAGTGCGGCCATGCGTCCCTTTTTTCTTATGGGATAGTACTACCACAGTCCTCGTTCATTGGTCATCTTTGTATTTTGTTCCAAAATTTAACCATACTCTGTGGCATGCTTGCAGCTGTTTGATTAGACGGGACTAGCGTGTGAAGTCCACCGCATAGGCTCAACAAGACACATGTGACTTGTCCACCTCGCAGGCTATACGGGACACATGTGAGCAACCAAGGCCGTGCATGCTCACCAGGAAGAGAGCCATTTGACCTCCATCCACCAGCCGCCCGCCTCGCTCTCAACTTCTCCATTAATGGCGGCCGAGCCACTTCTTAACACATGATTAATTAAAGCACCTAGACGGAGGGTGTTTGCTTGTGATCCCTTGGACCCGCTCAACGTTAGCATTTGCATTGTTCGTGTTTTCAACTCGTATTCTGGGTAATTTGAAATGCCACGTAGGGCAACGGATAAAATAAAATTGCAACTCATAATACAATGACAAATTTACAATGGCACGGATAATAATTGTCTTACATATTCTGGATAATTTAAAATGCCACATGCGGCAAAGCCTGGAAGACACGGGGGCAAGAGAAGAAGGAAATCACAGACAACGATCTGGGTCGCTACTGTCTCTACCCTCGATTGATCGCCGTGTGACAAGATCCTCCAGCTCCTTCTTCAATTCCTCATGACTTTGCTTGACAGCAGCCACATATTCCTCCAACCCCTTCTCGCGCTCGATCCGGAGTTTCCTCAAGTCACCCATCAGTTCTTCGACAACCGCTTTTAGCATCATCCCCGAGGCACTACTCTGCTCATGCAGCTTCTTCCAGTCGGCGGCCTCCTCGTTTGTCTCAGCGAGCGCCTTAAGGAGCTTCACATTGTCACCCATGAGTTGCTCGATGAGGCCGGTCACCTTCTCAACTGAGGCATCGCTAATCTCGAGCAGCTTCATCAAGCCGTCGACCAGCTCCTGCTGCTTAATTAGGCCAGTGAGAATGTCGTCGTCGCTGGCCAAGGACTTCAGCACCACCAACTCATCGCGATCACCGACGCGGCGAGTGCTCTTGTGAGAGCACTAACGTGCTAGTCAGAGCTCGCTCGAGGGCTTTGCGGCACGCCAGGACATCTCTGTTGCGGCTGCCGCGTAGCAGCGTGACCTCTGTAGTGCTTCCGCGGCCTTGGTCTTTGCTCCCTGGTTATATGTCGACCCGAAACTCCTCCTACCGGTCATGACGGAATGAGTTGACAGGAAAGACCTGTTTTGTGGGTGATGATGAGAGGAATTATGAAGTAGTTTTTGAGTGGGTAGTTTTTATAGCCCGGTGGTAAGTGTGAACACATTTAAATTTGATCTGTGTGAACAGATTTGTAATTACTTATTGTGTTGTAATCTGGAATGTGACGAGAACAAGGTCAAAATTTATTCATGGTTCTGGGTTCGAAGCCCAAAACACACCTTCACATGGCTGCCCATTTCTATTGTTCTGGCTCATCACAAACAGTTCTTATGGATCAACCGTATGCCACGCATCGCACATGCATCAGAAGCCCGAAACGGTTCCCGGATGGCATATGTGGGCCCACATTCTCGGATGTACATATACGTGTCTGCCCACTATCGCACACGGTCCAGATATCACCGTCGTGTCCGATGGAAGCGCCGTCATGCCTCCCATGGGGTGCCAGAAGGTTGACCAGAATTGCAATATGCAGGTGTGGTTGCTCGCCGTTGATGTGGCTCCGGCATGCTCTGCTTGTCGTTGAGGCGGCCGCGACACGCTCTGCTCATGTCCGTCCGCTCGTTTTGCTCGCCATTGAGGCGGCCGCGGCGCGCTTTGTTCTGGTGTCCCTGTGTGCACTCTGCTCACCGCTGAGGCCAATTTACAATGGCAACGGTTAATAATTGTCTTACATATTCAGGATAATTTAAAACGCCACATGCGACATCGCCCATAACACTAATGACCTACACATGCTTAGTGAATTAAAATGTCGATATACGACATTTGCATACAATTATAATAACATATAGGCTACAAGGCTGAGCTGACGGCCTACCAACGACGGTCTTCTCAGACTCCAAGAAGCATATCTCCCTTGCGGCCGTTCATTCCAAGTGTCCCGACCCACTGCCACAGTACCCGTCTCCGCCTATGGAGCTATTGGCGCTGGCAGGCTCTTGGGGCTGCTGGCCTCTTCTAGTAGAGCTTGAAAGCGTGCAATCACACACATGACATGCCCGCGGAACCTCTCCATTTCCATGTCTCTGCCTTCGTAGCAAATTCCATCCATCACCTGCATCCTCAAGATACTACATTGGTGATGTTCTACTTCATCAGTGACGTCAACTCCGCCAAGGATGCTCTTGAGCCTGGCCACCACATCATCTGGATCGAGGTTTTCGGTGCAAACAAACCTTCATGTATGTTGCCCAGACTGTACACAGGCGCATTGGCAAGGATCCAAGAGCATCAAGCTTCCATGCTAGAGAGATAGCTCTCTGAAGGATCAAAGGGCGGATCAAGAAGACCAAGACAGGCCAAGGAAACAAGATGTCACTAAGGAAAAACCTCCCTTACCAGGCTTGCCTGGCTACATTCTCAGCGTGACACCTAGCAGTGCATTTAATGCACTTTGTCTTAACTGCCAGAGTTAGGTATGATAGCACTGTTAGCTATCTAATTAGTAGATAATAACTATTTCGCCACTGTGGTAACCACTTAGCCTATAAAAGGTGGGCCATGGCAACCTAAAAAAGGATTCAGACCCTTTTACACTCATACACGCGTAGCGGCTCTCCCCGAGGCGACCTTGCTGGGCTTGAGAATTGCGTGCCCACCACGGTCCTCCTTTCAATCCCCCAACGAAGGATGTCACGCCCAAGATGCGACCCTATCCTAAAGGAACTCGAAGGTCCCACCAAGGATAGAAGCGCATCTTGAAGACGCTTTTGCAAGGTGGATATCATTACATCAAGATTACATAAAAGATGGGGATACATACAAGGCATACAAATGCCGCAAGAATACAGCAATACATCATATATAAGATCAACATCCGACTATGGATGAAACACAAACAGAAGCTCAAACGACATCCACCCTGCTAGCCCAGGCTGCCAACCTGGAACCTATCCCCTGATCGAAGAAGAAGCAGAAGAAAAACTCCAAAACAAGCAAAGTCGCTCTTGCATCATGATCATCGCATAACCTGTACCTCCAACTGTTGTTTTAGTAATCTGTGAGCCACGAGGACTCAGCAATCCCATTACCATGGGTATCAAGACTAGCAAAGCTTAATGGGTATGGAAAGGATAAGTGGTGAGGTTGCAGCAGCGACTAAGCAATGTATGGTGACTAACATACGCAAATAAGAGCGAGAAGAGAAGCAACGGAACGGTCGTGAAACTAGCAATGATCAAGAAGTGATCCTGAACTCCTACTTACGTCAAACATAACCCAAAACCGTGTTCACTTTCCGGACTCCGCCGAAAAGAGACCATCACGGTTACACACGCGGTTGATGCGTTTTAATTAAGTCAAGTGTCAAATTCTCTACAACTGGACATTAACAAATTCCCATCTGCCACATAACCGCGGGCACGGCTCTCGAAAGTTTATACCCTGCAGGGTGTCCCAACTTAGCCCATTATAAGCTCTCAATGAAGGATATTCCTTCTCCCGGGAAGACCCGATCAGTCTCGGAATCCCGGTTTACAAGACATTTCGACAATTGTAAAACAAGACCAGCAAAGCCGCCCGATGTGCCGACAATCCAGATAGGAGCTGCACATATCTCGTTCTCAGGGCAACACCGGATGAGATATCCTACGAGTAAAACCACACCTCGAGTTTCCACGAGGGGGGCCTACAGTCTACTCAGTTCAGACCAACACTTAGAGAAGCACTGGCCCAGGGGGGGTTAAAATAAAGATGACCCTCGGGAGCGCGACTCCCAAGGGAAAAGAAATAGGTGATGGACAAATGGTAAAACTAAGGTTGGGCCTTACTGGAGGAGTTTTATTCAAAGCAAACTGTCAAGGGGTCCCCATAACACCCAACCGTGTTAGGAACGCAAAATCAAGGAACATAACATCGGTATGACGGAAACTAGGGCGGCAAGAGTGGAATAAAACACCAGGCATAAGGCCGAGCCTTCCACCCTTTACCAAGTATATAGATGCATTAATTAAATAATAGATATTGTGATATCCCAACAAAGTTCATGATATCCATCTTCCAACATGGAACAAACTTCTCCATCTTCACCTGCAACTAGCAACGCTATAAGAGGGGCTGAGCAAAAGCGGTAACATAGCCAAACAATGGTTTGCTACGAAGGTTGACAAAGATTCGAGGTTCATGGCAATTTGGGAGGCTTGAAGAGCAATTGTTAGGTAGTGCAGCATAGCGATAGAATGAAGCGACTAGCATAGCAATGATAGTAGTGAGATCCAGGGTAACGGTCATCTTGCCTGAAATCCCGCTAGGAAGAAGAACGATTCCATGAAGAAGATGAAGCCACGAAGACGAACCAAGCGTAGACGAACGAATCCTCACGATCACAACGAAACAGGAACTATCGAGAAGAAGCACAACCGGAAAGAAGCAAACAGCAAGGTAAACACACAACACATAACCAAACATGATGCTCAACCAAGTATGATGCATGACAAGGCTATATGATGCTACTCATGGCAAGAGATGATGCATACAAGATCAACACATCAAAGCAAGTTTAAATGAGGCCAGAAACAACACATAACAATTCCGGTAAGTCCTCATATGTGAATTTCAAAATTGGTCCAGAACTGAATAAGCCTTATGTTCAATTTGTTAAACAGCAAGTTAAGATGCACCAAGATGATCTACACGAAATTCTAGTCAAGTTTCATATAAAGTTAATTAAGTTCGGAGCTACGGCCTAGAAGATATGAGCAAACCAAGTTAAACATGGCATTGATGCAAAAAGCATTCAAACATGAAGAAAACACCTCAAAACAAGGATGCAACAAGGTAGCCTGAAACTACATGCAAAACTAAGCAAGTTTCATATAGAGCAAGCTCAAAACGGAGCAACGGTGCAACACATACACTCCAAACAAGATATAGCAACAATCTGTCCAAAACAGCAACTAGGCATCTTGCAAGTATCAAAACAACATGCTACAGCACGTCAACATGATAAAAAAAAGGCATGGACATGATGTAAAAGTAAAGCAACATCATGCAACATCATGGAGGCTACTTTGCATGCTTGTGCTAGTCACCACATACATCACAAAAATACAAGACAAGCACCCCTGTAAAGATGACATGATGTAGATCAAAACACATGTAGAGCTCATGCTCATAGGATGCACACACAAAATGCAATGAAAAAGACAAATCATCATGTTACAGCAGTCTCAGCAGGTTAACATCATATAGCACTCTTGCAACGATGATTATGGCATCAAGATGGACTCAAACAAGCACGGCACAATGGAATTGAATGTATAGCATCTCACAATGAACATTTTGATATATTATATGCATGAAGCGGAGCTATGAGCACAAAGTTATGGCATGGCAAAGATGCACACATAATGTAACAGTCTCAGGGACTTGGTGAAAATAACAACCTCCGGGAAAGTCAACGCGGGACGAGGTGGATCCGGGACGGGAAGATACGGGTCGCGGACGATATTTGGATGGCGGGGTTGGTGGATCTGATCAAACCCCGGCCGGATCCAGCGACGACGGACTCCGCCGAGGGGCGACGAGGCGGCGGAGGTCGACGGAGAGGCGGGCGGCGGCGGTGCGAGGCCGGCGACGAGCGGTGCGGGCGGCGGCCGGGCGGTGCAGCTGGGGTGGTGGCGGGCGGCGCGAGCGGAGGCGGCGACGCGGCGGGCTGGCCCGAGCGGCGGCGCAAGGAGGCGGGGTCGGGCGCGGCACCTGAGGGGGCGGCGGAGCGGGGCGCCGGCGAGGCACGGGCGGCAGAGCCGGGCGGGGAGGCGCGGCCCAGCTGCGGCCTGGGGTGGGCCGTGGAGGCGGCGGTGGACATGTCCGGCGCGGGGGGGGGGGGATTTGTCCGGCGGCGCGAGGTGGAAGGAGCTAGGATTAGACAGAGAATTTCGGGGGAGATGGCATATTTATAGGTAGAGGGAGCTAGGAGAGTCCAAATGAGATGCGGATTTCGGCCACGCGATCGTGATCGAACGACCGAGAGCATGGAGGGGGTTGGATGGCCTAGGTGGGCTGTGTCAAGAGGTGTTGGGCTGCAAAGAGAAGGGGGTTTCGGGCTACGCGGTTAACCGTTGGGGCATCAAACGACCTCCAAATGGAACGAAATTTGACGGGCGGTGTCGTGGAATTGTCACGGCAGATGTCCTCGTGCAAGGATTTAGTCGTGGAGCCATCGCAACTAGGAAGCTTAAATGGGTTAAACGGGACAAAGGACACGAGGATTATACTGGTTTGGCCCCTTATGGTGAAGGTAAAAGCCTACTCCAGTTGAGGTGGAATTACATAGGGTTTCGATGACCAGGGAGCTTAACCGCTGTTCCTGGCTATCGATCTCATGTTACTTGTCCTGAACCGCCACCGGGTCGTCCCTTTATACAGAGAGGTTAACGCCCAGCGGCTCTCAGAGTCTCGGCCGGCTTATAAACAGTGTCCGGCTCAGACTCCTAATTATTCTTGCCTTAGACTACAAGTCATGCCTTAACGGCGGTTTATCACTACGGGCCTTAAGCCGCCTCTAGGCCTTAGGCCCATTACTGAACCGCCATCCTCAAGCTGGATATTGGGCTTCATGTGATGATCGTCATGACATAACCCGACCCCTACTGCGCGGGTGACACCAGTAGTTATATCCCCAACATTAGGCCCCAGATTGATTTGAACCGGTTCATGTCAATTTTCAATACCTTAAGGAAAAATCTTCTAGCTTCTGTTTGCGCAAAGGCCGTAACCCGCCATGACGTCATCTTCTGGATTCTTAGTAACCCGCCGTGACGTCATCTGCCATTAATGCACGCTTTGCCCAACATATCTCAACGGATCCTTATCTTAATAACTGTCCCGCAAATCGAGGCGTCTCTGCGGCTGGATAATCATGTCTTCAGCCTCCTCGTTTCTTGCGCCCACTCATCAGCCGTCCCTTATAAATAGGCACGACCGGGTCCTGTCTCATTCTCCATTTTCCATCGTCTTCCTCCTCTTGACGTCTCAGAACCCGAGCTCCACCGCCACCGCCGCGCATCTCGTCTTCACCAACCAAGGCTGCTGCATTAACCTGTCTTGACCAGAAAACCGCGGCGCACCTCCGCTGCTCATCAGCTCCAGTAAGTCTTCGCCGTCCCGTACATAAGATCCGCATTAGGGTTCACGAGTTCTCTGTGTTCTTCATAGTTCATCGCGATTCCTTCACAGTTCTTCCAATACGGTCCCCTTTGATCCAAAAACAGTATAGAGCTCATGCGGTAGTTGTTTCGCACCCATTTTAAATACTAACCCATCCCTTTTGATTGCAAAAAGGCCTCATTAGAGCTCATGAACTCCTCTGTACCAGTTTTTAGGTCGAGAAATTTTTCTTTTCTGGACGACCGTTTGATCTAAAATAATACCTGCAACCTGTGAAACTTGTTTGTGCAACACTTAGGCAAAAACCTGCATCTGTTATCCACGGCGGCTCATATCACCGGCTTAAAAGAGGCCATGCTTTGTGAAATTTCCGGATCATTCATAATAGAGTTAAATAACTTAATTGCTCATGATATCCACGGCGGCTTAAATAACCTGACACAATTAGCCATATATCATTAGGCCCCTTCATAAGCCGCCATCTTGAATACTGAACTGAAACTTTCCTCCGGCTTAAATTTGAACCGGAAATTTTATTTTGTCATAGGCTTCCATCTTTCACAATGCCGCCTAAGGCTCCCAAAGCACCCATCACATGCAACTGGGTCAGATCCAATGTCACTGACAGCATCCTAGCTGATTTTGTAAAGACGGGTTATCTGCCAAGGAAAGAGATCATGTCTTATCGTGCTCCTGACCCGTCAGAAGAGAAGCCTCAACCCAAGGATGGGGAAGTTGTCATCTTTACTGATCACATGAACCGGGGCTTTGCTCCACCCGGCTCAAAAAATTTCAGAGACGTCCTGCACTTTTTTGACCTGCGACCTCAAGACATCGGACCCAATTCCGTGTCAAATATCTGCAATTTCCAAGTGTTCTGTGAGGTGTACCTCGGAGAAGAACCCAGCTTGCTACTCTTTAGGGAGTTATTTTATTTGAACCGCCAGAATGAATGTGCCAACGGGCCCAGCTTGGAGCTCGGTGGAATCTCAATCCAACGACGGAGAGATTGTCTCTTTCCTTATGCTGAGCCGCCAAGCCACCCGAAAGATTGGAACCAGACATGGTTCTACTACCAAGACACTTCTCCAGCTGATGAGAACCCTCTGCCCGGCTTTCGGGCCCTGCGTCTGGAGTCAAATCACCCCTTGCTAGACAAATTATCTCAAGCTGAACGTCAACCACTTACTCCCACCATCAACAAAATCAAAGCTCTTCTGGGGAACGACCTAAATGGCATTGATCTGGTCTAGGTCTGGATTGCCTGGCGGGTGATTCCTTTAAGGAGCCGCCCCGGCTTGATGTGTGATTACACGGGCCAGAAGGATGATCCTCTTCGGCACCGTCCAGACGACTTACCTGAGGACGTTATTGATGATACAACCAAGTCTCTTCTGAACGAGATCCTGGAAGACTGCGGGAGAGTGGGCTTAAGCCCTTTTTGCAAGGCTAACCCGGCTCCAGCGGTAAACCATTGACCTAAATACTTCACCTTCCATTTTAACGATTTTGTCTTAACTCACCAACCTTTGTTGTATTTTACAGGCTAATGATAAATTCTGGAAGGTCAAGTATGACCATGAAACTGCCAAGAAAGCCAGAAAAATTAAGAAAGCCGCCAGGAAAGCCGCTCCCCGTCAGAAGGGAAGCAAGCCTAGCACCTCGGATATGTTTCATCTGGACGACACCTCCGAGTCAGAGGTAGCTCTTGACTCTTTAGGCTCCTTTTTTAACCATGTTATTGACACTGATTATCAGCAGGAGGATACCGGAGCAAGTAACCCGGTGATTGAAGAGTTAACTATAATTTCCTCCGACTCTGAGCCTTTGCCGAGACAGAAAGTCCGACGAGTAACTCGGAAAGTAAGATTTTCACATCCTTTAGCTTATCAAGATCCTCAATTTCTTTTGAAGCAACAGATTCACGAAAGTCGGAGGCAGACCCGGACCAACAAAGATGCAGACCTCTCCTCCGGCTTACCCGAAGCATCAAGGAAGCGCCGGACCGAGGTTATCTCCGACTTATATTCTTTTTATCCTTTGGCAGGCGTCACTCGTCAACCACTCAACTATTCTGACTCAAACTACCAGGGAACTTCACCTTCCTCCGGTGACTCAATGCAGTCCAGCCTGCCGGCTTTCAAAACCGCTCCTGGGTAATGATGATCAGTTTATTTTGTGCTTATCTTACTCATGTTTTGGCACTAACCCTTTGACTTGCAGTGTACAAGTGAAGCCCAGCAAGAGGGCGAAGAAAAATAAGCCGGCCGAAGAGCCGGTCCTTTCTGAGCCGGAACTCAGAACAGCTGCTCCTGACGCCTCTGCTAATGAGCCGCCGGCTGTACCATCTCCTAATGCCACCACTGCTCCAACTGTTGAACAAGCTATGGAAGGTTCTGAGGACCCAGAGATCCCCAGCCCGGCTCATCCAGATGATCGAGATATTGAGATCACCCGGACTGAGTTTGTCGAACCGGGACGACCTACCATGCTGGCCAAGTGCTCTGCCAAGGAAGAACTTCTGGAGCGCCGCCGGGCCTGGCTGGACATCACTGATTATGCTCATCTAGCATTGAAGATATTGTCTCTGGCTATGTGAATCAAGTGCACAACAGCCGGGATCTGGAGATTGATATGTTGAAACAAATACAGCAAAAATCTAAGGTATAACTCTCTTTCTTACTCCATATTTATATTTACCATGCCAGCCCCCAAGTCTATTACTTATGATAAAATATGTTGTAGACTTAATACCGGCTTAGTAATCACTGCAAGAAAACCGGCTTACCTGGTAGCACTCAAGGTCCGGTTTAATCAGCATATCTGAACCGGTCCTTACCTTGTTTTAATCAAGTAGTTGAACAGCAATATGCATTAGCCCCCAAGTGCCAAGTACCTTTGCTTGCAAGGTGCTTGGGACTTATTTGCATGAACCGCCACTGTAAATAGATCTCTTCAGCATACATTAGCCCCCAAGTGCCAAGTACCTTTGCTTGCAAAGTGCTTGGGACTTAATGTTGCATTATAATCACCCTAACTGTGACCTGGAATTTATACAGGCCGCCTTCAAGCAATTTGAATCGGAGATCTCTGATTTAAAGAACCGCCTGAAGACTCGAGAAAATGAAACCCAAAAGGCCAACTCCAAGTTTGAATTCAGTGTAGCTGCTCAAAAGAAACTGAAGAAGAAGTTTGAAGCAGAGAAAAAAGCCTGGGCGGATGAGAAGACGGCTTTGCTCGACCGGGCCGAGCAAGCGGAGGCCACTCTTGCTGAAACAGCCGCCGAGCTATTCGGCTTAAAACGCCATGTTTCTCAGATGGTCTTCGCAATCTTTGGTAAATTACTCTGTAAGTGTTTAGCTAGTTTACATCTTTTCCAAAGAGCATCTCAATTGTCATCGGCTTACCTGACTTTACAATGCAGGTCCCAGGAGCTCCAATCTTAATCAAAACATGCTGACAAAATTGAAGGCGGTTTACACCTTGGTGGAGCAACTTTACACCGGGTCACAATGTGCTTTAGCCGTCGTGGCTCTGTCCAATGAAGTTCCCACTCATCTGGCGGATGTGCTCAGGCGGCTCGCCTTGCTACCTCAACGCTTCCAAGAGTTAAGACGAGCTTCTGCAAGAGCCGGAGCTATAGCCGCTCTGAGCCGGGCCAAGGCGTTTCTACCGGAGCTAGACCCGGCCGACATCGCCCTTGGGTATCCCAGCTTGAAGGAAGACGACACCCCCTTTGATCAGAAGGACTTCGCCGCTTGTGTGAAGAGCGTACGCCCTGTGGCCACTTTGATTGGCAATGACACAGATCTTACCAAATATCAACCGGGCTATGACGCGGAGAATCAGCGAATCCCAACACCACGCTATGAAGCAGTCAGCCTGATTCCTCCAACTCGTAAGCATACCTTCGCCCCTGAAGTTGACCCGGCCGGGTTAATTGATGATGAAGCGTAATTTGAAGCCTTGAGTGGCATTGACTGGAAATCTTCAACCTTCCAGGTCATGTAAACAGCCGGAGGAGCGGAGAGGGATGACCCGGAAACCTCAGGCCAACAATGCCTTTGATCTCTCAGGCGGCACACGGTTATGTCTTAAGAGACGATGCCTCACCTTTTGGACTCGGGGAGTCATGTAATAGAGTAGGACAAACACTTAACTTTGTCGTGCCATCCCGTACCTGTGTAGCGCTCAACATTGTTTAAGCTGCCCTTTTATATTCTTCCGGGTTATGCTTGATCCTCTGTTTCCTTATGTTTAAAGAGCTGTCTTTAATTGTCCTGTATAGAAAAACAAATCACAAGTCCCTTGGCGGCTTACCGCATGGAGAGTCATATACTTTGCATATAACCCGGAATCATAACAAACCGGCTCTCCATTATATCCTTGAGACAACCATAACAGCATATCTGTGATCCTTCAAGTACAACTCCGGTTTATGTGATCCGAATAATGAGTAAAAACCCCAGTATGTAATATGATACTTAACATGTGTGATCAACTTTATTGACCAAAGTTAAGCCGGTGGAATAGAAACCACCCTTGAACACCTTAGATATAATCCAAAGAACTTGTTTGCAACAAAGAGACTTCAAAAATTTAGAGGCCTCTGATTCGAATACGACCAGAGAACCGTCCCAAAGGGGTTAAGCTAAGATTCAAATACGATCATATAGCCCCCAGTGGTTGTGGCATTGCCGATCAAGAGGGTATCGACAGCTATGTTCCCTTTGGTTCGAATACGACCTATGTTTGAACAGGAAGCCCCCAAATGATCTTGAGAGTTGTTTAACGACGCTGATTCGAATACGATCCACGTCGGTTCCCAAAGGGGGTCGAGCTATGATTCAAATATGATCCAGAAACTCCCCAATGAGCTCGGCAATATGCCAATCAAGTGGGTATCGACAGCTAGGTTCTCTTTGGTTCGGATATGACCTATGTTTGAACAGGAAGCCCCCAAGTGATCATATAATCAACGGTGAGATTTGAATACGATCATAAGCCGGATTATCCTCCAAGTGACCATGTGATATCATGATGAAAATAACAATGACACATTTACCTTTGGAGGGGAAAAATGGACAGAGGTCCTGCTTTATTATTTATCATAATATATACATGGCTATAGGAATATGTACATTATGAGAGCCAGTGGCTCAAGTGTAATAAGGCCGAAGATGAGCAATATTCCACGGCCGATGGGTCTCCTCCTCCGACTTACGTGAATCTCTGTGCTCTCGAATACCAATGAGGTAGTATGACCCGTTGTGCAAGTTCTTACTGACCACAAAGGGCCCTTCCCAAGGTGGGGATAGCCGGAATGAGCCGGAGCACCAAGTCACCTTCCTGAAAAGTCCTGGACTTAACCCGGCGGCTGTGATAGCGGCGCAGGTCTTGTTGGTAAATCGCCGAGTGAGCTGCTGCTACGTCACGTTGTTCGTCCAACAAGTCAAGAGCATCTTGACATGCTTGTTCATTATCCGCCTCGATATAAGCCACCACTCGAGGCGAGTCATGTCGGATGTCGCTAGGGAAAACCGCCTCGGCTCCGTAAACCATGAAGAAAGGCGTGTAACCCGTAGACCTGTTAGGAGTAGTATTGATGCTCCATAACACAGAGGGTAACTCCTCCACCCAACAACCCGGCGTCTGTTGCAAAGGGACCAAAAGTGGGGGCTTGATGCCTTTCAAGATTTCCTGGTTGGCTCTCTCAGCTTGACCATTGGATTGGGGGTGAGCTACTGATGAAACATCAAACCGTATATGCTCTTGTTGACGAAATTCCTCCATGGCGCCTTTAGAAATATTGGTACCATTGTCAGTTATAATGCTGTGTGGAAAACCAAAGCGAAATATCACCTTCTTCATGAACTGAACCGCCGTGGCTGCATCATACTTACTAACCGGTTCTGCCTCAACCCACTTTGTGAACTTGTCAACCGCCACCAAGAGGTGGGTCTTCTTATCCTTGGACCTTTTGAAAGGCCCAACCATATCAAGCCCCCAGACTGCAAACGGCCAAGTGATTGGGATCATCCTCAACTCTTGAGCCGGCACGTGAGCACGTCTTGAAAACTTCTGACAACCGTCACATTTACTGACCAAATCCTCTGCACCAGCATGAGCCGTGAGCCAATAAAAACCATGACGAAAAGCTTTAGCCACAAGGTATTTTGAGCCGGCATGATGGCCACAATCCCCCTCGTGAATCGTTCCAAGCCAAATCCACCGGAAGAAGTTTATGGAACACAGACAAGCAACAACTTCACACAGGGGCAGTCTAGTTAACAGGATAACGAGGCAGCCTTATCTCAAGTATGCCGCCTTTTCGAACAAAGCCAACAGCAACACCAAGAAATGATGAATCACGTCATCAATATGGGAAATCACCGTGAGCCATACCAACCGCACTCTAAGTTGTCTGAACTACAGAAGACACGCCCTCCAACGTTCGCTCACACTGATAGGCTGCTTGAAGCCGATGATTGGCTTCGTGACATCGAAAGAAAGTTGATTATTGCTCAATGTTCTGATCATGAGAAGGTGCTTTATGCACCTCACTACCTCACTGGAGCAGCTGCCGCATGGTGGGAAAATTTCCTACACATGCACCCCAGTGAACATAACATCACCTGGGAAGAGTTTAAGGAAGGCTTTCGTGGGGCACACATCCCCAGGAGCATCATAAAAATCAAGAGAAGGGAGTTTGATGACCTCAAGCAGAGAGGGATGACAGTGACTGAATACAACAGTCAGTTTACTCAACTATCTCGTTAGGCCTACGATGAGCATATGACTGAGAATAAAAGAATGGAAAAAAATTTGGACGGCCTGGCGCCAGCACTAAAATGCCAACTGGTCGTACACACTTTTCCCGATTTCAAAATGCTGGTTGACAAGGCTATTACATTGGATAACGAGCGCCACAGCCTGGAGGATATTCGCAAGCGAAAAAGGGACAAGACGGCTCATGCTCGCAGCAGCCGGAGCAAGACTGATATTCAGAGGAATGAAGCGAGAAAGTCCACGACCACTGCTCTAAGTCCAACCAAACATTTCCATTCAAGGGACAAGGACTTTACATACCGTCCAGGGTTCACTTGCTATGCTTGTGGAGAGGAAGGGCACTATGCCAAACAGTGCCCAAAACCAAGGAACTCGGCACCCAAGCCGAACAATGGTGGAATTAATCCAGCCCCCAGGCGTAACAATTTCAATCCCAACAACAATCACAAGAAGGGTCACCTGAACCATGTGACCAAGGAAGAAGCACAGAATGCCCCAGATATCGTGCTCGGTACGTTCCCTGTCAACACAATACCTGCCACGGTTTTGTTTGATTCTGGAACTTCTCACTCGTTCATATCGAAGAGTTTTGTTTTGCAACATGGTTTTCCGATACTTCCTTTGGAAAAATCCATGATCATCAAGTCCCCCGGGAATAAGCAGATCACTCAGAGTTACTGCCAAGGAGTGATTAGTGAGTTTGAAGGACTAAAGTTTCAGGCAAATCTCATCGTGTTGGAAAATAAAGGACTGGATGTTATCCTAGGAATGGACTGGTTAACCACCAACAAGGGATTTATTGACTGCTTCAATCGGACTGTAATCCTCACTCACCATCACGGCAAGACAATAAAAGTTACAGCTCAAGAGAGACCACGGTCACGGCAACCAAAGTTGAACAAGGTGGACATTTCAGAATTGAGAAAAGTTCCAGTGGTTTGTGAGTTTCCCGACGTATCTCCTGAAGAACTACCAGGCATGCCACCAGACCGAGAGATAGAGTTCAGCATTGAACTAGCACCTGGCACCACCCCCATTTATAAGAAACCTTATAGAATGGCACCCTTCGAGTTGGTATAATTGAAGAAGCAAATAAAAGAATTACTGGACAAAGGATTTATATGAGCCAGCTCCTCACCTTGGGGTTCACCAGTATTATTCGCCAAGAAAAAGGATGGGACACTGAGATTGTGTATAGACTATCGAGCTCTCAATATGGTCACCATCAAAAACAAATATCCGATGCCACGGATAAATGATTTGTTTGACCAGCTCGCACAAGCCAAGGTGTTCTCAAAAATTGATTTAAGATCGAGATATCATCAATTAAAAGTACGGACAGAAGAAATCCCTAAGATAGCATTCACCTCCAGATACGGATTATATGAGTTCACAGTAATGCCGTTTGGACTGACGAACGCCCCCGCATATTTCGTCCACCTCATGAACAAAGTGTTTATGAGATTTATGGACAAATTTGTCGTGGTGTTCATTGACGATATTCTGGTATACTCAAGGACACCAGAAGAACATGCTGAACATCTTAGAATTGTATTGGGAGAATTAAGGAAACATCAATTGTACGCCAAATTTAGCAAATGTGAATTTTGGCTAAGACAAGTCGGTTTTCTAGGCCATATATTGACCCAAGAAGGCGTGGTCGTAGACCCAGAAAAAGTCAAAGCCATACTTGACTGGAAACCACCAGCCAGCATAACAGATGTACGAAGTTTCCTAGGAATGGCTGGATATTACCGAAGGTTTATTGAAGGATTCTCCACTGTGGCAAAACCAATGACACAGTTGCTCAAGAAAGACAAGAAATTTGTATGGACCGAAGCGTGCGAGAAGAGTTTCCAAGAGCTCAAAAGGAAGTTAACAACAGCACCGGTTTTGGTAGTGCCGAACATACACAAAAGTTTTGAAGTATACTGTGACGCATCCCGGAAGGGCCTCGGGTGCGTATTGATGCAGGACGGCAAAGTTGTCGCATATGCTTCCAGGCAACTACGGAAACATGAAGAAAATTATCCTACTCATGACTTGGAGCTAGCAGCAGTCATCCAAGCACTCAAAGAGTGGAGACACTTTTTGCTGGGAAATCGTTGTGAAATATATACGGACCATAAGAGCCTTAAATATATTTTCACGCAGCCAGAGCTCAATTTACGACAACGACGCTGGTTGGAATTAGTCAAGGACTATGATGTCGGCATTCACTACCATCCAGTGAAAGCAAATGTAGTGGCAGATGCTCTTAGTCGGAACTCCAGCTCGGGCAACGACAGTCCACGGAAATTGAGGCCTGAGTTTCAGCAGGAGTTCGCTAAACTCAACATGGTGATAGTCTCTGAGGGCAACATATCAAATCTGGAGATACATCCCACCCTAATGGAACAAATTAAGAAGACTCAGCATGGACATCCCAGCATCGAAGGTATAAAGAGAAAAAATGAGCCTTGGCAAGGCTTCAGAGTTCGTCACAGACAATGAGGGAACATTATGGTACGGGGACAGACTTTGCGTACCAAACATTGAGGACCTCAAACAGCAAATCCTTACCGAAAGCGACACCACCCCGTAATCAATCCACCCCGGAGGAACCAAAATGTACAAAGACATTCAGGAAAGATTTTGGTGGCACGGCATGAAAAGGGATATAGCCGCATTCATTGCTTGCTGTGATTCATGTCAGCGCATTAAAGCCGAGCACCAAAAACCAGCAGGGCTGCTACAGCCAAACAGGATACCTGAGTGGAAATGGGACGAAATTGGAATGGATTTTATCGTCGGACTACCTCGATCGCAATGTTGAGGATATAGACCTTAGAGTCACCCGCCAGGAGGGGCCGGGTTACTCGTAATGGTCATTGCCAGAAGCCCGGCGCCAAGCTTGAAGACGGTGGGCCAAAGGTGGGCTTAAGACCCGGATATGGCTTAAGGCCTGTAGTTATAATCAGTATTATGGCAGAACTTGTAGTGTAAGGCAAGAATAGTTGAGAGTCCGGACACTCTTATGAGCCGGCCGAGACTCTGAGAGCTGCTGGGCGTCAGCCTCCCTATATAAAGGGACGACCCGGCAGCGGTTCAGGGACAAGAAAGATCTCATCGAGAGCCAGGCATAGCAGTTAAGCTCCCTGGTCATCGAAACCCTAATCAATACCACCTCAACTGGACGTAGGCTTATACCTTCACCGTAAGGGGCCGAACCAGTATAAACCCTCGTGTTCCTTGTCCCGTTAACCCCTGCAAGCTTCCTAGCGGCGATGGCTCCACGACTAAGTCCTAGCTTGAGGACATCTGCCATGACAATTCCACGACAGTTGGCGCCCACCGTGGGGCTAGCGCACGGTGGACTTGAGTTCTTGAAGTGCAGCTTCGAAGGGCTCAAGGGATACGCTGTGGGCCGGATGACCAAGAGTCGTCGCGGCAAGCTCTACATCGATGATGCAAACTGGGGCCCCGACGCCGGCTCAATTGAGTACGGGTACCGGGTCCCCTTCGGCGGAATTCATGTTTTCATTGGCAAGATTGGTGAGCCGGGCCCTGAGCCGGATCTCTGCGCCGACCTCATCGAGACGGCTCAGCACGCACGACCCGCCCGGGCCCGGCCTGCCTTAAGGCATGCTTTTGTGGGATGTATCCATGGAGGGCTCTCTGATCGATCTGGATATGGTGATGAGACGGCCGCCGGCTCTGACGGCAAGTCGTCCACCGATGAGTCAAACTCGTTGTATCAACTTCAAGATGGCAGGCTCATGGGTTGTTCCGATGGTGACAGTATTCCGGACCCGTTTGAGCCGCCAAGCCAGGTTGGAATCTTCATGGCCGGTGCGCAGCCTGTTCAGAACCCTACTGCTGGAGCGGGAAACCCGGTGCCCTCGCCGGCTCAGGTGCTAATGGATCTCACGGACAAGATGACGGCCCTGTTAACCGCCACGGTTGACCCGGCGGATCAAGCTCAGCATGATGCGGAGGTGGCACAGTTAAAGTTGGATCTAGTGAAAGCTAAGGAGGATCTGGCAGCGGAAGGGATCAGGATGGCTGCGGAGAGGGCGGCTCTCGATGCCCAAACCCAGTTGATCCAAGCGCAGTCCTTCCGGCTCACGATGGATCAAAACGCGTCCAATGAGGTCCTAAGAAGGAGGCATCAAAAGGCCCAATCTCCACTCCCTCCGGTTTACGATCCACGAAACCTTTTCAACACGCCAGGCGCAGGGTCTAGTAACCCGCCGGGAGTCATAGTGCCCGGGTCGGGGGCCCTTATTCAGCCACAAGTGATGGGGCCCCCCAGGTGCCCCCTGCCCCGCCTCAGTACGTACCAATACCACCGGGTCATTATGCTAACCCGCTGGAGAACATGCTCGATGCAGCAGCACGGCTGGCGGCTCTCCCAATTGACGGCGACTCTCCAATGGCTATTGAAACCAGCCGGGTCAGGGAACTCCTTCAGACAGCACTGGCGCAGCAAGAGGCGTACTCCTACAGCTAGGACAGGATCCACTCGACCCCTCGTCCAGGCCGGAGCCCGAGTTACAGCAGACACATGGTCTCAGCGACCGGCTCAAGTAACGTCCGACGCCATGACCCACTCCCTGGCCATGGCCCGGCTCATAACGGAGCCTTTCACGCAGCAGACCAAGACAGAGAGCGGCAAGAGGCAGAGCAGGTGCCTCAGTTGACGGCCCCCGGCTTATCCGACGACTTCCGTCGACGTGGGTATCCCTACCAGGACTGGGGGAGTCCCTTGTTTAGTGCCAGCTATCCGCAATGAACGTCTACCCAAGGACTTCAAAGGCCCTAGGAAGGTGCCTAATTACACGGCCGACTTACAACCCGCAGCCTGGATCGAGAGTTACGAGATGGCCATGGAACTGCTGGAGGTCAGTGAAGCGGCAATGGCCAAATACTTCACCATGATGTTGGATGGGACTGCCCGCACTTGGTTGAAAGGGCTACCGCCGAATTCCATCGGGTCTTGGGCTGAGCTGAAAGCCCGGTTCATCCAAAACTTCAAGGATACCTGTAGGCAGTCTATGTCAATTGTGGATTTGACTAACTTTAAGCAGCAGGAGGGTGAATCCACGACGCATTGGGTTTGCCGGGTCAAAGAGATCATACATTCATCAGATAAGATGGATGCCGGCTCTGCAGTCTTAATGTTGGAGCAGAATTGTCGTTTTGTGCCCCTGAAGATGAAACTCGGGCGGCTTAAGCGCGACTGCAATGATATGGGAACACTAATGGCGGCTCTTGTCAAGTACGCCGATTCTGATGGTACCAAGGACCCCCCTTCATATGATGAAAGGACAGGGAAGGGAAAGAAGAACGGCAATGGCAAGGGTCCTCAGCATAACCTGGGGAACCAAGGAGGTGGCAAGCGCAAGGCCGATGGCAGCCTAGAGTTCGTAGCCAACGCCAGCTCACAGGATAATAACCAGCGACGCAAGGGGAGGCCCCCTCCCCGAGCCGGCGGGTCAGGCCCGACGCTGGAGCAGCTGTTGAATGAGCCTTGTCCAAGGCATGGCTCTAGAGAGAAGCCAGCTACCCATCTATGGAAGGATTGTGCAATCATGAAGGCCTTTAAGAATTACAATGGCCCGGGCGGCGGCTCAGGCGCCGGCGGCTTTCATGGCCCGGGCGGTGGCTCAAATTCTAATCCTCAGAACGGCCAAGGGGGCTTTAATCAACAGTCTGGCCAGGGTCATCATCAGCAGCAGGGGGGTTATCAGACCAATCCAAAGCAGCTTAGCGGTGGACAGTACCATGTGTTTACCACCAGCCTGTGTAAGCGAGATCAGAAGCTTCATAAGAGGGCTGTGAATGCTGTTGAGCCGGCGGTTCCACGCTATTTACGATGGTCTGAGCAGCCTATAGTGTGGAGTAGGGAGGATCACCCTCCCCGGGTGGATAATCCGGGTCACTTGGCCTTGGTGGTGGCTCCTCAGGTGGGAGGATATAAGTTCACTAAGGTGCTCATGGATGGAAGCAGCAGCATCAACATCCTCTATTATGAGACGTTCCGTCGTATGGGGTTGATTGATAAGAACCTCAGCCAGTCAAACACTATTTTCCACGGTGTGGTACCTGGTAAGTCGGCTTATCCAGTCGGCAAGATCGAGTTGGAAGTGGCCTTTGGAGATGAGCACAACTACAGGGTGGAAAAATTGACCTTTCAGGTAGTCAAGATAAGAAGTCCGTACCATGCCATATTTGGGCGGCTGGCTTACGCCAAGTTCATGGCACGGCCGTGTTACGTGTATTTACAGCTCAAGATGCCGGGTCATAATGGGACCATTACGGTTCACGGAAGCCGGAAGGTGGCTCTGGAGTGTGAGGAAGGCGATGCAGCTTATGCAGAATCTCTTTGTGCAACGGAGGAGTTGAAGTTTTACAAAGACAATGTTGACCCAACAGATATGACCTCTGTGAAAAAGCCGGCAATGAAATTTAAGTCGGCGGATGAGACTAAGCTCATTGATTTCGTTCCAGGTGACTCATCTCAGCAGTTTAGCATCAGTGCCAATCTGGATCCAAAATAGGAAAGCGCGCTCATCAAGTTCATCCGTGAGAATAGGGACATCTTCGCATGGAAACCATCTGACATGCCAGCGTTGGACGGCGCCGCCCAGCGCCGCCCAAGCCACCAGAGGCCACCGCGTGGCCGTCCACTCACCTGTGCACGCTGCAGGTCCGTCGTCGTGAACTGGAAGGCGCGGAGCGCGCTCCCTGCCGCCGTCGTGCCCGTACGGCCGTTCCGTCGAGGGCCAGTGGATTACGCGAGCCTGACCGAGGTTTGAGCAGAGAAACGGCGCCAGTGATCCACCATGATGATGCCTAGCCACCTAAACCCCCTGCCCAACCTCTGCCTCGCCGTAATTTCTCGCCGGCGTTACCCCCGTTCACGGCCACCCCCTCGGATCGCCTATAAAAGGAGGTCCCGAGCTCGAACTCGAACCCGCACCACCTCCACACACCACTACTACGACGCCAAGCCACTGGAAGAGCCCCGAGGGAGTCTTCTTCCCCAACTCCGGCCGCCTCGACCCGCTTCGGGATCCGGCTTGATTCACTCCCGTGCGTGCACCCCTACCTCTCAGCTCATGCCAGTAGTCTCCTAGTGCATCCACCTTTCTGACCCGCGCATCAATTCGACGTGGTGCTCTCCGACGGTCAAGTCCACCACCCACCGACGCGGAAGAACACCCTGAACCTGTAGGTACCCTCCGATCACTCTGCCTCACCGTGGTTCAACGCCGGCGACCACCGCAGCCTTCGGGCGCCGACGAACTCTGTTGGAGTTTTGAACCTGACGGGTGGGACCCCCCCGTCAGCCTCTCTCCTTCCTCCTTCGAACCGTTTTCTGAAAGCGCCTTCGGGCAAAATGTGTTTTCTCTCTGGGCTAACGTATTTCCTACCGAACCATTTTCTGTTTTCTCAAACAAGCCCCTGGATCTTTTCTGTTTCATCACAGATTAGTTCTTGGACTAAAACCCTTATATCTTTTAAACAAAAGATGCTTTTTGATTGATTCTTTTCCTGTCCGTCTTATATTTTTGTATAGTTTTTTATAGTATTTATTTGAAAAAAATGGAACAATTTTTATACACGCAACGGTTTTCACGTTAGTATACGGTTTCGTTATACCGTAGGTTCCGGAGGAGGTGACGGAGCCGCGAACTTCGCCGAGCTAGACTCCGACTTCTTCGAACCAGGCAAGCATGTTTGAACCTTTGATATGATGGGTGTTTTGCATGTTTGCTTGATTAGTTTGTGCATGCAATATGGGCATCGGTAAGTGTTTCGTTGCAAGCAAGGCAACTAACCGTGTGCTTCGAAGTTTATTGTGAATCTCTTGATGAGAGATGACCTGATCATGTGGTGACATGAGAGGTAGTAAGATGGTATTGTTGTAGCATGCCAGTCTTATCTCAACCGTTAAACTCCGACGTTAACGTGGACCGAGCCACGTTATCGTTCATCCCCTCCCGTGCTGCCACATGTTTTCTGCAAAGAATACGGTTTAGTAAGTTGCAAACCTCTTTCCTTGTACACACCAAATAGAGGGGCCGGGATGAGGGTTCCATGGCCCTGTATTAAAGCCAGTCATCCGGTCAGGGGGCATGGGTGTTTCCGGTTGGGACCGAGAGGGGGGCACCCCTTAGAGCGCGCGGTATAAATTTGATCCCATGCTACGCGAGGTTGTAGCCTCCCCGTCTCAAAGTTTTTCTTGAACGTTGCTTGGGGTGATTCCTGGAATCGGAATGTGGAATGGGTGTGTACTGGTTAGATGTGTTTCTCCTAAAATACCGTAAACGGAACTAGTCCCTTGTGACTACTGAAATCCGTTGGCTGTGGTTAAGAGTACAAACTCTGCAGAGTCAAATCCTTCCGAGTCATCGCGTTCATGATCAAGGACCATGACCAACATATCCATATTCATGTCAGTCCCCGTGTCAGTCTTCGTGGAAATCCCTGGTGAACACGTTTGAGTGGTAAACCCGGTTGAATGTTATTCCTGTGGATGGACTAACCTTTTATTTATCTCGTACCTGAATATTCCCTTGCAATGAGTTAAATTCAAGAGCTACTGAACTATCAAGTTATGAGATATAAGCCCTTTATGTGATGTCGCTCAGACATCCGACTGTGGCACTCTTGTCATTTACTTTTGATATAAGCCCTTTATGTGATGTCGCTTAGACGTCCGACTGTGGCACTCTTGTCATTTACTTTTGATTGTCATTCAGACACTCGATTGGCCTTCAGTATTACATTTGGATTTCGGGAGGACTACCGCCCGACTTCCTTTTTATTTCCCATGCATAGCTATTTTATTATCTGAGTGCGCATTATTAATCTGTTCATATGCATTATGTTTACATTTGTTATATCTTATGTCCAAACTATCTTGCGAGTACTCTCATAGTCCTCACCTGGCTTGTTGATTTGGCCAGATGTTGACAAAGGCGATCTCATGGATGAAGAGTTTGATAGTGAGTCCGACGCCTAGAGGAGTCCCAGTCAGTCCCGTGCGATCCTGGATATTGGTCACTTGTATTATATACGCTTCCACCACCCACAATAAGAGTCCTCGAGCCTAACTCCGACGCTCGATGAGCTGTTAGATTTAGGAGTCATGTCACCCACTTCACTGTGACATATCCACCACCACTTTTATTACGAGTCAGTAGTATGCTACCATACCCCCCTTGTGTCATATCCGCCTATATGTATATTATCGGCGTGCTTGTAATAAATTGTTGAGCAGCCTCCGCTCAACCTTGTATTATATTTAGTACTCCTGGATATTTCTGTAATCAAGAAATTGTCTACCAATAAGAAGGAATTCTTCTCTACTGGATCGTAAAAGGGATCGGTTTCTCAATAAATGTTTTATTGGAAAACCGGTCGTGACACTGCTGCTGCTATTGATTACCCTGGCCAGATTGCTGGTCAAAACCACCTTGGTTACCTTGAAAATTCTGAAAATTGGAATTTGAACCACCGCCCGGGCCATGAAAGCCGCCGCCCTGCCCATTTTTACCATCAAACCTGTTGGAATTCTTGAAAGCTTTCATGATCGCACAGTCTTTCCATAGGTGAGTGGCCGGCTTCTCTCTAGAGCCGTGCCTTGGACAAGGCTCATTCAACAATTGCTCAAGCGTCGGGCCTGACCCACCGGACCGGGGAGGTGGTCTCTCCTTACGTCGGTTACCGTTACCTGGTGTGTTTGTATTAGCCACAAACTCCATACCACCATCAGCTTTACGTTTATTACCTCCCTGGTTCGCCGGGTTATGCTGAGGGCCCTTGCCGTTGCCATTCTTCTTTCCCTTCCCTGTCTTTTCCTCATCAAACGCGGGATCCTTGGTACTATCAGAGTCGGCGTACTTGACCAGAGCCTCCATCAGCGTACCCATATCGTTGCAATCGCGCTTGAGCCGCCCAAGCTTCATCTTCAGGGGTGGAAAACGACAATTTTGCTCCAACATCAAGACCGCAGAGCCGGCATCCATCTTATCAGACGAATGTATTATCTCTTTGACCCGGCGTACCCAATGGGTTGTAGACTCGCCTTCTTGCTGTTTGCAGTTAGTCAAGTCCACAATTGACATAGATTGCCTACATGTATCTTTGAAGTTTTGTATGAACCGGGCTTTTAGCTCTGCCCATGACCCGATGGAATTGGGCGGCAGTCCATTCAACCAAGTGCGGGCAGTCCCATCCAACATCATGGTGAAGTATTTGGCCATTGCTGCTTCGCTGACCTCCAACAACTCCATAGCCATCTCGTAGCTCTCAATCCATGCTCCGGGCTATAAATCAGCCATGTAATTAGGTACCTTCCTAGGTCCCTTGAAATCTTTGGGCAGACGTTCGTTATGGAGAGCCGGCACCAGGCAAGGGACACCTCCGGCTCTTGTAGCCATGCCTGCCACAATAGAAGCCGTTGGGTAAACCGGAAAAGGCTGGTAAGCCGTCATATGAGCCGCCTGCTCAGCTACCTGATGCGCTCTGTCTTGATCTACCGCATTAAAGGCTCCATTATGCGCCGGGCCATGCCCCCCAGGAAAGTCATGGCGCCGGACGTTGCTTGCGCCGGCCGCCGACGCCATGTGTCTGCTATAACTCGGACTCCGGTTTTGACGAATTGCCTGTCGAGGGGTTGAATGAATCCTGTCCCGGCTATATGAATATGCCTCCTGCTGCGCCAAAGCCGTCTGAAGAAGTTCTCTGACCCTGCGGGTTTCGACCGCCGTTGGGGAGTCACCCTCAACCAGAAGAGCCACCAGTCGCGCTGCTGCAGTGATGATGTTTTCCAACGGGTTACAATAATGACCCAGTGGTGTTGGCACATATGGAGGCGGTGCAGTATTCACATGGGGAGGCTCCATCACTGGTGGCTGAACCAGCGTTCCCACCCCGGGTGCCGTGACCTGATTTATCTCCGGCGGGTTACTAGGCCCTGCACCGGGTGTATTGAAGAGGTTGCGAGGATCATAAGCCGGAGGGAGCCGAGATTGGGCCTTCTGATACCTGCTTCTCATGACCTCATTGGATGCGTTCTGATCCATCCTGAGCCGGAAAGACTGCGCCTGAATAAACTGAGTCTGGGCGTCCAGAGCCGCCCGCTCTGCAGCCATCCTAACTCCTTCCGCTGCCAGGTCTTCCTTGGCCTGCGCTATGTCCAATTTTAGTTGTACCACTTCTACATCATGTTGAGCTTGATCCGCTGGGACGATCGTGGCGGTTAATAGGGCCGTCATCTTATCTGTGAGATCCATTAGCACCTGAGCCGGCGAGGGTACAGGGCCTCCTGCCCCGGCGGCGCGGTTTTGAACAGGTTGTGTGCCGGCCATGAAGATTCCAACCCGGCTCGGCGGCTCAAAGGGGTCCGGAATACTGTCGCCATCGGAACAACCCCTGAGCCTGCCATCTTGAAGTTGATATAACGAGTCGGTCTCACCTGTGGACGACTCGCCGTCAGAGCGGGTGGCCGTCTCATCGCCAGATCCAGATCCTTCAGAGAGCCCTCCATGCACGCATCCCATGAAAGCATGCTTCAATGCAGGCAGAGTCTGGGCGGGTCTCGCACGCTGAGCCGTCTCGGCGAGGTCAGTGCAGATGTCCGGCTCAGGGCCTGGCTCGCCAATCTTGCTAATGAAAACGTGGATTCCGCTGAAGGGGATCCGGTACCCGTACTCGATTGAACCGGCGTCGAGGCCCCAGCCTGCGTCGTCGATGTAGAGCTTGCCGCGACGACTCTTGGTCATCCGGCCCAGAGCGTATCCCTTGAGCCCTTCGAAGCTGCCCTTCAAGAACTCAAATCCACCGTGCGCTTGCCCCCCGGTGGGCGCCAACTGTCGTGGAATTGTCACGGCAGATGTCCTCATGCAAGGACTTAGTCATGGAGCCATCGCAACTAGGAAGCTTAAAGTGGTTAAACGGGACAAAGGACATGAGGATTATACTGGTTCGGCCCCTTACGGTGAAGGTAAAAGCCTACTCCAATTGAGTTGGAATTACTTAGGGTTTCGATGACCAGGGAGCTTAACCGCTGTGCCTGGCTATCAATCTCATGTTACTTGTCCTGAACCGCCGCCGGGTCGTCCCTTTATATAGAGAGGTTAACGCCCAGCGGCTCTCAGAGTCCCGGCCGGCTTATAAACAGTGTCCGGCTCAGACGCCTAACTATTCTTGCCTTACACTACAAGTCATGCCTTAATGACGGCTTATCACTACGGGCCTTAAGCCGCCTCTAGGCCTTAGGCCCATTACTGAACCGCCATCCTCAAGCTGGATATTGGGCTTCATGTGATGATCGTCACGACATAACCCGGCCCCTCCTGGGCGGGTGACACTAGTAGTTATATCCCCAACAGGCTGCCTGCCAGTTATATACCAAGGCCACTCGGCAAATCTCGGCCCATTCCGAGAACATTTTTCTCCCGCTCACGAAACAAGGTCTGAGAGGGGCAACGGGTGCGTGTGAGTGTGTCGGAACCCGAAACGGACAACGGGGAAAAAGGCCGGATGCAAGTTTTGAAAACATGAGGATGCAATGCACATGATTACATGGAAAAATGCAACACGCAAGCAAATGACATGGAAACAACGATGAATAACTGGATGGCACCTGGCGCATTGGATCCGGGGCGTTACAAAGGAGTAGGGTTTTACGCTTCTCAGCGGCCCAAGCCTGGGTAAAAACCACCGGCATCACCACTGTCGTGCTGTTCCATGGCTTCTGCTCTTTCTGCAACGTGACCTTCCCCCTTGCCGAACCACAAGGGGCTGATGGCCCCATAGGAGATCGTGTTCCACTACGACATCTTTGGCGTGCCAGGTAGGGGGAAGCGCTTGGGCAAAACCGAGGTCGTGAACAGTGCGTCAATCTTCATCATCATCTTCTTCATCATTAGCTTCATCGTCCATGGCGCCCAAGAAAAAGTCTGGCGCAACAGCTCACCCTTCCACCTCGAAGTCCCCCTCGCATGCAGCCATTGATACTGTGGGTGTTGTGGCAGCGTTGGGGGATGCGGGCACCGCGGCGGACGTGACCGGCGCAGGCAGCGCTACCATCATTCCCCCTGCGGCCAAAGCGGGAGCGGAAGACGCCGGGGGAGGGCAGCATCACCAGCACCCCGACGGCTATGTTCCAGAAGGCGGGGGAGAGAACGTTCAGTCTCCACCTCCCCACCGCACTGTAGGGCGCTGCCGCAGCAACAACGCTCGCTCTAGTGCAAGTCGCGACCCCCCAGCTGTCCCTATTACAGGCGCAACTACGGGGCACACGCCTTCCCCAGGGCAGGGTAACCAAGACGAAGCGATATATGGGGTCGTTAACCCCCCAGGCGCACCGTTCTTGCCACCGTACCGCTGTGGCGACTGGCTCACGACAACGAGAACACGGCGCCGCCACAACCGATACTGTCAGGAGTCGAGCGATGTCGTGGTCTGCATCGTCATCTATGCCAAGCACTGCTTCGGAAGCCATGGCGCGAGCCCAACACCTACTGAGATTCCTGCCAGCGACCGATCAAATGGATGAGTGGAGAGCCACCATTTAGAGTTTTATCGGTTTTGCTCAAGCGGAAGGATCATAGTGGGTAGGACCATCACAGCACCCGGAAGCAACAACCGCAGCCTGAGTTGCTGACCGCGTTCAGGGAGCCACTCCAATGGTGCAATCCCCTCCACGAAAGCCAGCGTAGAGGCTACAGCCAGAACCGCATGACCAAGAGCCTGATGAGGAATCAATGGCCTCATCTGATCCTGGGGTCTATCGAGATCAGTGGCAGGTCCTCGGAGATCGGCGTAGGGAAGACATGCATCACTATAGAACGGCGCCGCGAAACCCGCCTCCAATCTGACAGGTGCAAATGGCCGAGACATCAACGAACCCGTGCCTAGTGAAGGCAGATAGTTGCCTTTCGAGGTTGGGTGCCCTGCCTTCACTCGCGAGCTGCGACAAGTTCGTTGGCCATCTGCCCGTGCTTTCAGACCAGAAATACCAGAAAAGTATGATGGGAGGCTGAATTCGGCAGAGTTCCTGAGATGAGAATGTGGTCGCCAACTACTTCCCTTTGGTACTCAAGCCAAACGTGAGGTCATGGCTGATGCACCTGCCGGAAAATTCCATTTCGTCCTGGGCTGACCTGTGCAATGAGTTTGTTGGTGCCTTTGCGGGCGGCCATCAAGAACTAGGACGGCCCAGCGATTTGCAACTCCTTCCGGAAAAGGAAGGGGATAGTTTGCGGAAGTACATGCAGAGGTTTAGCTGGGTACACAGGAACATTCTAGATATCCACCTAACAACTGTGATTCCCGCATTCTAGTCCAACGTGTGCAATAGGAGGATGCGTTCCAAGATGAACGTCTGGTTGCCCAAGACTGTGCATGAGCTATACGCCTTGGAGGATAAATGTGCCCGTATAGAGGAAGGGAGGCGGCTCCCCGGAGAAGAGGATGGCATCGAAGTTGACTCAGAAGATGACGACGATGCCACTAACTCGAAGAGGAAGAAGAAAAAGCGCAAGGACAAGGCAGTAATGGCTATTGAGGGTTTCTACTTCTTGAGCTTATGTTGGTTTTTCCCTTGAAGCGGAAAGGGTGATGCAGCAAAGTAGAGATAAGTATTTCCCCCAGTTTGAGAACAAAGGTATCAATCAAGTAGGAGACAACGCACAAATCACTGACTACCTGCACAAACAATCAAACAACTTGCAACCAACGAGATAAAGGGGTTGTCAATCCCTTCACGGTTACTTGCAAAAGTGAGATCTGATAGAGAATAGATAAATGGTAAACTAAATATTTTTGGTATTTTTTGTTTATAGATCGGAAAGTAAAAGATTGCAAGATAGTAGATCGGAAACTTATATGATGGAAAATAGGAACTTGTATGATGGAAAATAGAAACTTGTATGATGGAAAATACAAACTTGTATGATGGAAAATAGACCCGGGGGCCATAGGTTTCACTAGAGGCTTCTCTCATGATAGCAAATAATACGGTGGCTGAACAAATTACTGCCGAGCAATTGATAGAAAAGCGCAAAGTTATGACGATATCTAAGGCAATGATCATGAATATAGGCATCATGTCCGTGTCAAGTAGACAAAAACGATTCTGCATCTACTACTATTACTCCACACATCAACTGCTATCCAACATGCATATAGAGTATTAAGTTCATAACGAACGGAGTAATTCATTAAGTAAGATAACATGATGTAGAGGAATTAACTCAAGCAATATCATGAAAACCCCATCTTTTTATCCTCGATGGCAACAATACAATATGTGCCTTGCTGCCCCTACTGTCACTGGGAAAGGACGCCGCAAGATTGAACCCAAAGCTAAGCACTTCTCCCATTGCAAGAAAAACCAATCTAGTTGGCCAAACCAAACCGATAGTTCAAAGAGAATTACAAAGATATCAAATCATGCATAAAATAATTCAGAGAAGATTGAAATAATATTCATAGATAAGCTGATCATAAATCCACAATTCATCTAATCTCGGCAAACACACCGCAGAAAAGTAGTACATCGAATAGATCTCCAAGAACATCAAGGAGAACATGGTATTGAGAATCAAAGAGAGAGAAGAAGCCATCTAGCTCCTAGCTATGGACCCGTAGGTCTATGGTAAACTACTCACGCTTCATCGGAAGGGCAATATAGTTGATGTAGAGGCCCTCCGTGATCAAATCCCCCTCTGGCAGGGTGCCAAAAAAGGTCCCTAGATGGGATCTCACGGGTACAAAAGGTTGCGGTGGTGGAAAAGTGTTTCCGTGGATGCCTCTAGTAGTTTGGGGATATTTGGGAATATATAGGCGAAAGAATTATGTTAGGAGGTGCACGGGCGACCCACAAGGGTGGGAGGTGCGCCCTACCCCTAGGCGCGCCCTCCGTCCTTGTGGCCACCTCGTGGATCCTCCGACTTCATCTCCAAGTCTCCTGGTTGTCTTCTGGTCCAAGAAAAATCATCGAGAAGGTTGTATTCCGTTTGGACTCCGTTTGGTATACCTTTTTTGCGAAACTCAAAAACAGGGGAAAAACAGGAACTGACACTGGGCTCTAGGTTAATAGGTTAGTCCCAAAAATAATATAAAATAGCATAGTAATGCATATAAAACATCCAAAAGAGATTATATAATAGCATGGAACAATAAAAAATTATAGATACGTTGGAGATGTATCAAGGGTTCTGGCACTCCTAGTACCTGCAAGAAGGCCAAGACCGAAGGCCCCGGCAAGGAAGTTGCTGTGTGCCCTGATTGTCGGCAGGTTGGGGCAGCCGAAAGGGCTGGGAAGGCTGACGGACCGTACTGCAAGATCCACCGGATGAAGGGCCATGATCTCCAAGAGTGTCACCAAGTTGAGCAACTTGTCAAGTGTAGAAAGCTCAGTACGAGAAGTGTGACAAGGAAAGAGACTAAGAAGGTGCTGGCGGGAAGGGTCGAGGCGGCAGAGGACGCCGCCGCGGCAAGATTCCCCAGCATCAAGAAAAACTTGCTAGAGGTCGTGAGAAGAAGGAAGGTGATGACGAATGTGATGAAGGGGATGAAGAGGAAACCAGTGAGCAAGAGTTCCAGAAAGCCATTGAGGCCCCGTGCATTGATGGAAGCGCGTCTTTACACTCCTCTCACCGCCAGCTTAAACAGTGGGCACGTGAGATTAATGCCACAAAGCCAGTGGCAAATTCTCGGAAACCACCCAAATGGCCCTGCACGCCCATCATCTTTGACGAAGCGGATCACCCTGACTGCACCACCGCGGTAGGGTGCTTGCTGTTGTTGGTTTCACCAACAATCCGCAACCTCAAGATCAAAAAGATGTTGGTTGACGGCGGCGCAGGGTTGAATCTGATTTCCCCCAAGGTAATCAGCAAGTTGCAAATATCAGATGAAGAGCTCAAGGTTACTGGTATGTTTCAAAGAATCAACCCCGGCAGGAGTCGTCCTAAGGGAAAGATTGCACTACCGATGCTGTTTGGAGGAGAATTGAACTACCGGACCGAAAAGATTGTGTTCGACGTCGTCGACCTTCCTTTGCCACACAATGGGATTCTTGGCCGTCTGACTATAGCCAAATTCATGGCGGCATCCCACTATGCCTATAACACTCCGAAGATGCTAGGGCCAATGGGTGTCATCTCCATCCCTTCGGACAAGAAGGACGCAATCATATGCATGGACAAGATGCACCGGGATGCGGTCGCTGCCGAGGCCGCAGAAGCTGCAGTTCCCGCCAAGGAAAACAAGAAAGGAAAGAAAGCTAGCAGGGATGTGATAACCCACATGTATAGGGGATCAATTGCATCCTTTCTCGATAAATAAGAGTGTCGAACCCAACGAGGAGCTAAAGGTAGAAAAAATATTCCCTCAAGTTCTATCGACCACCGATACAACTCTACGCACGCTTAACGTTCGCTTTACCTAGAACAAGTATGAAACTATAAGTAATTTGTAGTTGTGATAGGATAGGTTTGCAAGATAACATAAGAACTCGGGGCTGTTTGGATAAAGAAACAACTAAGTTAGTTTTAGAAGAGAGCTTTTTGTCACAAGAAAGTTATTTGTCCCTAGGCAATCGATAAATAGACCGGTAATCATTATTGCAATTTTATATGAGGGAGAGGCATAAGATAACATAGTTTCTCTTCTTGGATCATATACAATTATGATTGGAACTCTAGCAAAGATCCGTAACTACCAAAGATCATTACGGTAAAATCCAACCATAACGTTATAAGATATCAAGTCCTCATTACTCCCATAGACAATCAAAACTTACTTACTCGGGTCTGTGCTTCTGTCACTCATGCCACCCACCATAAGCAAATCATGAACATGTTGCAACCCTAAAACGGGGATCCCTCATGCTTGCGCGACAAGGAGAGCACCATAGGAAAACACCAATAATAAAATATGCCATTCAAACCAATCACGATCATCAATCAACCCATAGGACAAAACGGATCTACTCAAACATCATAGGATAGTCATACATCATTGGGAAATAATATATAGCATTGAGCACCATGTTTAAGTAGAGATGCATATTATATTTATCAAAATCATCATGTGTAGTAGTAAAACGCAATGCATCAATATAATCCTTAATAAGCGCAAACTTCTCCGATATAGTATTGTTGGGAGAATTCTAAAAGATAATATGACTATCATGCGTGGGTGCAATAGCAACAATTTCATTCTTAACATAAGAAACTATAGCAAGTTCATCTCCATAAGCATAATTCATATTGGCATCATGGCCACAAGCATAGCAACCATCAAGTTCATCAAAAAGGGATATTTCAAACGAATCCAAGGGATCACAGGAATCATCATAGCATGCATCCTTCGGTAAGCACGAAGGGAAATTAAACAATGTATGTGATAAAGAGTTACTCTCATTAGAAGGTGGGCACGGGTGATCACTCCTCTCTTCCTCCTTTTGTTCTTCTCTTTCCTTCTCATCTTTTTCATATGATGAGCTCACAGTGTCATCAATTTCTTCTTCAATAGTTTCCTGCAAAATATTAGTCTCTTCCTGGACAGTGGAGACTTTCTCAATAAACACATCAATATCGGCATTGTATTCATAATTCTCATAGCAATATTTAAGTATAGCAAAATTTTCAGGCCTATAAGCTTCATCATCAAGAGATTCATACTTTTCAAATAAAGATTCAATTTCATAAGCATCCTCAAAAGCAACAAATTCTTCTATTCATTCCACATCATAGTAATCATATCTGCCATTAGCATAAGAAGATAAGGTTTCGTTATCGTTTAATTTGCATGAAAAAGGAAGGTGTGTGTCGGATTTCGGGTTCCGGCAAAACCCTTAAGGTTCGAACTCTGGGGTGCGCATGAAGATCTCTCCCTCCCCCTAGCTCGCTCACTCACCACGATCTCAAAACTCAGCTTGTCGAACTCGAAGAACAAGGTACACAAGAGTTTATACTGGTTCGAGCCACCGATTTGGTGTAATACCCTACTCCAGTGTGGTGTGGTGGATTTCCTTGTAGGTTGAGGATGAACAAGTACAAGGGAAGAACAACCTCCTGAGGAGAGGTGTTCTTGAGCTCGGTGAGCTTGTGAGGTTGTGGATGCTCTGAATGATCCATCCCCGTTCAGTTGCCTCCTATGCTGGTGGCTAGCCCTATTTATAGAGGCCCCGATCCTCTTCCCAAATGTTAGGTGGGAAGGGATCTCACAACGGTCAATTTGAAGGGGGACAGCTAGTAAAAGCTATCCTGACAAAAGGTGGTCTTCGCCTGCCAAAGGATCTGGTAGTGACGCCGTCGTGGGCTCCGCGATGACCTTCGTCCTGCCGTCCTGCTGGTCTTGGTCTCGTTGCACAAATATGGAAAAGTTTGCCTGATGCCTCGGGACTCCTCGCCTGCGCCTGCTCCTTTAACATCAACCTTGTCGGGACCTACATCATAGATCTTGGAAAGGTTCCAACCATTATATCTTTCTGAGATTCAGATCTGGTTGGTATACACTACTGGAATCCACTTCTTCGCCGTCTGCCAGCTGACGGCAAAGAGGCTCTTTGCCGTCAGCTTCCACAAAGCGGACGGAAAGAAAGGGCCGATGGCAAAAAGGCTATTTTCCATCAGCTGGTTCTTTGCCTTCAGCCAGCTGACGGCAAAGAGCTAGAAAGCAGACGGCAAAGAGCCAGGTGGGCCCCATAGGGCACGGCGTGGCTAGGTCAGCTTCTTTGCCGTCTGCCTAGTCTTTGCCGTCCGCCTTCTAGACCATTGCCGTCCGCTGGCGGACGGCAAAGAAAGGGCCCAGCTAACGGCCATCTCACCCCTCCTATGCACGCTCTCTGTCTCTCCGGCCCCACCCCCTCTCTCCCCCCTCTCTCACCCCGCTCCCCAATCTAACTCGCACCCGCACCCGCACCGCCGCCGTCGAGCACCGCCGCCGCCCGGATGCTGCTGCCGCCCCACCCC